>NW_027070123.1:213519-353552 GCF_002906115.3 Quercus suber
GTTTTCTATGAATTGAGCCACATGCTTGGTTTGTAGTATGGAATAGGAAGCCACTTCTACCCACTTGGTGAAATAGTCAATTTCAACTAGGATGTACTCATGCCCATTCAAGGCCTCCTTCCAATCACATCTATGCCCCACACAGAGAAAGGCCATGGAGAGGTCATGCGATATAGCTCACTAGGTGGCATATGGTTCAGATTGGCATGTGTTTAGCAGTCATGGAATCTTTTCATAAAGCCTATGCAGTCAGTTTTCATTGTATTCCAATAGTATCACATCCTCCAAATCTTCTTTGACAACATATTCCCATTCATATGGGGGTTACAAATTCCTTGGTGAACTTCTTCCATGATTCTTTTGACTTTTTCTTTCTTTAGACAACAAAGGTGTACTCCATCATAGGACCTCCTGTAGAGCTATCCTTCGTACATGATGTATTGCATTGCCATCATCCTTATTGAACGCCGCTCCTTTCCTACACCATCAGGGTATATTCCTAGTTCTAAAAACTTCATGATGTCATAAAACAAGGAACTCCTTCCTCTTTTATGGCTAAGGTGACCAAATCTTTTTTCTCTCTGTGTACCAATTGATACTTTTGTTCTATTTCCAAGGGTTGTGTCCATACTCCTTCGGATATCTCAACCATGGAGGCCAAAGTAGCCAATGCATCTGTAAATTGATTTTGGGCTCTAGGAATGATAGTGTATTCAATCCTGTAGAATGTTTTTGTCAACTCCTCCAACTATTATTGGTAAGGCTTTAGGTGTTCCTCCTTCACCTTCCACAACTTTTGTGCTTGTGCTATAACCAAGGTCGAATCACCAAAGACTTCGGCTTCCTTTGCCCTTAGCTCTCATAAGGCTTCCATTCCAGCAATACAAGCCTCATATTTTGCCATGTTATTGGTTGCTTTGAAAATCAACTTGATGGCCAAAGGTACATGAGATCCATCGGGGGTGATCAAAAGTACTCCTATCCCATTTCCATATTCATTCACTACTCCATCGAAATACATCTTACATACCCCTAGTTTTATGTCCAAAATGTCCTCATCTAGAAAATGTTCTCTTCCACTTTCTCCTTTTATGGGATTCTCAGCACAAAAATCTAACTCGACGCTTCCTTTGATTGTTTTTCTAGCTACATACTTTAAATCAAATTCAGCCAATAAGATCAACCATCTCGACAACCTTTCGCTTAAGGCAGACTTCTCAAATAAGTACTTCAAAGGGTCCATTTTAGTGACTATCCATACTTGGAATGGTAGGATGATATGTCTCGATTCCTGTACAGCCCATACAAGAGCAAAGAAGGATTTCTCTATGGGTGTGTATCTAGTTTCATAGTCATGGAATATCTTGCTCAAATAATATATGTCTATCTCATTCTTATCATTATTTTCTTGTGCTAACACATTTCCTACCGCATCTTCTATAATTGATAGATAGAGAAGTAAGGGTTTTCCAGATTCTGGAGGTACCAAGGCAGGTGGGTGAAGAAGGTACTCTTTGATAACCTTGAAGGCTTTCTGACATTCATCATTCCACATATGGGGTTCGTTCTTCCTCAGAAGTTTGAAGATAGGCTCACAAGTGAAATTGAGTTTGGCGATGAATCGGCTAATGTATTGCAGCCGGCCTAAGAATCCTCTTATCTCCCTTTTATTCTTAGGTGGAGGCGTGTCCAATATGGCCTTGATCTTTGACAGGTCAACTTCTATCCCCTTATCACTTAGAGCATTGGCAGCAGTGGAGGTATAATGCTATATTGCTAAAATTTAGCTTCACAAACACAAAAATCTTTCTGCAACAGTGGAGCTAAATCTAAAAATTTTAGCTCCATTGCTACAATGCACATATATTTATAAATGTGCACTGTTCATGAGAGCTAAAAAAATAATAATAATATTTTAATCCTTACCTGATTAAAATATTAACCTTCTCTCTCTCTCTCTCTCTCTCTCTCTCTCTCTCTCTCATAGCTTTGATCAGCTTTGATGGTTGTAGTTGTGGGATGATGTTTGATTTTTTTTTCTTTTGTGGGTTTGATGGTTGTGGTGGTGGAATGATGTTTGGTTTTTTTTTTTTTTCTTCTGTGGGTTTGATGGCTGTGGTGGTGGCGATGGTGGTTGTTGTGGCTATGGTTTGGTGGTATGGTGTTTGATTTTTTTTTTTCCTGTGGGCTTGGTGGCTGTGGTGGTGGATTGGTGACTATGATGGTTGTTTGGGGATTTATTTTGTTTGTGGGTTTGATTGTGTCTGTGTTGGTGGTGGTGGTGGTGGTAGTGGTGGTTGTGGCTGTGGCTGATTGTAGAGGAGGTTGTGGTCGGTGCTGGGATGTTTTTTTGGGTTGTGGGATATATTATTTTATTGTAGGGGTATATTATTTTATTGTGATGTTTATATTATTTTATTGTGTTGATAGTTAAAATAGATTCACTGCTGCAGCAGGTGTGTAGGTATAATAGATAAAGTAACTTTTGGTGGAGCTAAAAAGCTAAATTTTTAGCTCCACTACTGTGAATGCTCTTACTAGGAAACCTAGTAATTTCTAGTAGTTACTCCAAAGGTGCATTTTTATGGGTTCAATCTCAGCCTGTACTCTTCTATCACCCTCTATCATTGGACTTTATGATCATATCATTGACGTATACCTCTACCTCATTATGCATAATGTAATAGGGCTGTGGCCATTCTTTGATAGGTTGCGCCTATATTCTTATGGCTAAATGGCATCATTGCATAACAAAAAATTCCCTATTCGGTAGTGAAAGTGGTCTTAGTTATGTCCTTGGGAGCCATCTTGATTTGATTGTATCCCAAAAAACCATCCATGAAAGACATCAAAGCACTGCAGAGCAGTGCTATCTACCAAGAAATCTATATGAGTTAAAGGGTAATCATCCTTAAGACAAGCCTTCTTTAGGTCTCTAAAGTCCAACATATCCTTATCTTTCCATCCTTCTTGGGTATAGGCACAATATTAGCTATCCATTCGGCTTGGTGTACGGGTTTGATGAACCCTACTTTTAACTGCTTTTTGACCTCTTCTTTGATTTTAAGGAGCCATTCAATTCTCATGTGCCTTAATTTTTGCTTGACGGGCACTATGTGAGAATAAGTATCAATGTGATATTTTGTTATCTCAGGATCAATGCCAGGCATTTCTTTATAAGACCATGCAAACACTTCCTGGAATTTAGTGAGAAGTCCTTTGAGATCTTTCATTTCTTGTTTACTTATAGTGGAGCCAATTTTAATTAAATGTGGATTCTCATCATTGCCCAAATTAAAAGTTTCAAAAGTTGGTTCCATAGGTTCAATTTTCTTTTCCAATTATTTATTAATTTCATTTTCAAATTCTTTGGAATCATTTAAGTGCAAACTTTCAATATTATGGGACACATTAAAATAAGCCAAATCAGAAATTCATCTTATTAAAAAAGTTGAAAAGTACATTGGAACTTGCATTACAAGGTGTCTCCCCCATGTTATTAGAAAACCCAGCTTAAGTCTAATTACTAAGGTGCCCATCAGCAGGCATGATGAATGTTGTAGGATCATTTGGCTCTTCAACAGTGATGGTGAGCACATCCCCCTCAACTTTTAGCATTGCTTCTATTACTTCAGCATCCATGTAGACCATCCAATTGACCTCTTCTTGAACCTCCTTAATCACAATAGCAGGCTTTTTCTTGAAAGAAAGTTTCTCCTCAAAGAAGATTTCCCAGCCAGGATGCACTTTTCCATCTTTGTCTACCTAAAGCTCAGGAAAGTCACAAAAAGGGAAGTCTCCTCCTTTTTTCATAAAGTTTCCATTGAAAGTACCAAGGGTTTTCTTGATTCCGTTGCAGCCTTTAAAGAATCTTAAACCTTCCCTAGTTAGTTGAGTCTTGAAATTGAGGAATTTAGCCACTTCTCCTCCTTTCCTAAGACCCATACCAGGCATGTACCCTATCTTTTTCATCATTGCAATCACCCCATGCCTATAATAAGGGAGTAAATCCGTAGTATACTTCTCATTCATTAATCCATAATAAGCCATGTTCATAAATTCAAATATACTCATCTGAAGCTCATTATCCTCTTATTCGAGTCCACAAATGGGAGCTAGGATATCACTATCTCCAAGTACCATAGCAATTCTTCCATTCCATGGAATCTTCATCTTTTGGTGCAAAGTAGGTGGAATAGGTCCAATGGGATGAAGCCACGCCCTTCCTAAGAGTAGGTTGTAGTTAAGGGTGATGGCCATCACATGAAATTTCACAATTGTGTCCAACGAACCACTTTTTCAAGGAGCTTTGAAAGTTCCCATAACCTTCCTCAAGGTGTTGTCATATGCTCTAATAGTCAAAGGAGAAGGGATGATTGTCTCCAAATATAAGTCGACCTTAAGAGTGATCCTAAATGGGTACACATTCAAATTGGATTCATTGTCAATAAGCACCATTGGAACCTTGGTGCCCATGCATTCAATAGTGATTTGCAAAAGTCTAGTATGAGTAGCTCCTTCGGGAGGAACTTCTTCATCAGAAAAGGTAAGGAAAGGGTGAGATAGGGCTTCAACCCCCATGAGAGATAGAACGTCTTGATGTGTAGTTTCTATAGGCATTTCTTTCCCATTCAAAGCTTCTAGGAGTGCATTGCGATGCTTGTGAAAGGCCATCAGCAAACTCCAAATGGATACATGTGCTTGAGTTTTCATTAATTGGGTTAAGACCTTATCTTCCTCCTTTTCCTCCTTCCCATTGAGTCCACTAGGTCTTGACCCTTCCTTCAAATTTCTACTGGGGTGATCCTTCTCTAAAAATGTTGATTTGTAATGCTTTCCACTCCTAGTGACATTTGCTACATCATCTTCTAGGATCCTCTTCTTTAACTCAAACATATCCTTAGGAGCTATCCCCTACATGGCTATGGAACGTTTCAACTTCTCATCTTCTTCGTACCATATTCCTTGGATTTCAACTATGTTGACTTCCACAACCTCTATCAACTTAGAACAATCCCAATCAATCTCTTCAACTTTCACACAATTCTGATATAAAGGAGGATCTTGATGATAATTAGGCAAAGGGTTCTTTCTANGTTGTGATGTTTATATTTTTTATTGTGTTGATAGTTAAAATAGATTCACTACTGCAGCAGGTGTGTAGGTATAATAGATAAAGTAACTTTTGGTGGAGCTAAAAAGCTAAATTTTTAGCTCCACTACTGTGAATGCTCTTACTAGGAAACCTAGTAATATTAGGCATTGGTGTGGGATCTAAAACCTTAAGAAATCCCTTGGAAGTTAGGTTCTTATATGCTTGGGAAAGGGTCATTCCTAGGTTGGTAAACTCTCGACAGGCTTTCTTTGTGAAGCTTTGGTAGGCTAGAGGTTGTTGGGTGCTTTAGTAGTGGATGCTCCTCCCCCATATGTCTTCTTGATTGGAGGCTTACTTTCCCCTTTCTCGAATTGTTCATTATTGATGGCATCCTCAATCCCAGTTCCACAATCACATAATTCCCCAAAAGAACTAATAGGCGATGACAAAAGCCTACTATTGTATGTCGATAGCAAGTTATTGATAATCATGTTGATTTGGTCATTCTCATTGGCCTATTAACAATTTTGGAAGCTTTCCCCTTCCACCTTGTCGTGTATTCAAAGAAAGTCTCCCTAACTCCTTGCTTAGTGGTCTCCAAGTCTCTCAGAGTTACATCAATTATAGTATTGAAAATGAATTGATCTACAAACAATTCCACTAGTTCATTCCACACCTTGGTTTTTCTTGGATCCAAGCAATAGTACCATCTTAATGCTCCTCTTATGAGTGAGAGAGGAAATGCATGTAAGATTTGCTTTTAATCCAACTCCTTCATCTCTGTTGATGCCTCGTTTCAGTCGACCACCCATCGTGGCGATAGTTGCATGCGCCCTTTTCTTGGAATGCATGTGTACGCATGAGCTTGTGAGCTCAAATGCTATGAAGAGAGGGTGAAGGGTACCTCTGGTGTGTGACCGGAAATGAGTCAATATTAATCAAATTACCAAAAGCAAATGGAGTCGCCACCAATCATTAGATTTTTTCTAAAATGTGATTGGTCACTTGACTCTATTTGATTTTATTACCAATCCAAGGCTAAGAAAAAAGTTGTTTTTCCTAATCTAATTCGGATGGATAAAAAATCTTGCTTCTTGAGTTCAAAAGTCTAGTTGCATATGGGGAAGGTGTTAGGAACCCTACAACGCCTGTCTGTAGACAATCCTTTTGGTAAAATCTTAATTTTCGGACATTGGCAATTTAAAACAAGATATTGGCATTAGCTATCGAGGCTTTAACAGAATTGGGATTTGAGGTTTAATTTTGGAAAGGGTGTGATCTTGATTAATGCTTCCCTAGTGTTTTTGGAATCATTGCAAAATTTTCACAATGAAAATTCAGTGGCATTTCTTCTTATTTTCGTGTCAGAAATCCGGTAGTGCTTTGCCTCAAGTGTGTTATAGCACACAAAACACTATTCTCACCAAGCTTTCATTGTGATAATATGGCAAAAGAGGTGCCTCATTTTCACGGTGAAAATTCGACAGAATTTTGTGTTTGGTGTGTTATGGTGCATCGGCAGGGTTTGATACTTGTGTATACGACGCATGCCTACATGCTTATGCTAAGACGAGTCAAAGCCTCTCAAAGCATTAAGCATATTGGTACGTGTTGCATACATGAGGAAACCAATGTTACTTAGGTTACATGGATTGAGACAATCACAACGCGATGATCACACACATAATATAGCATGAATATGCACCTATAGCAATTGCCATGAGCGCATACCCACACTACAAGATCAAGAGCATTCATGACTAGAAAGGGTCACTCTCTTAGAAACGAGAGTCTGTCATACAATGTACATGATCACCCACATACAAGCATATATAGATATACATACATCATGCACAATGTTAACACAGAGTAGCAAAGTGAAGTAGACATTGCCAACGTTCCAAAGGCATGGCCTAACAAGGTACAAGAAATATAAATTAGACATTGCCATACCCAAGGAGCGCAACCCAAGCAAAGTGCAGGAAAAGTAAAAGATACAAGGAAAGGAAATCCTAATACATGGTTCTAGAGAGAAGGCTAAGAGAATGAGAGAAAACCACTTGGGGAGGTTAGGCCTCCTAATCTACTAGAAATTTCCCTTTTTGGGCTTGCATCTTCTCACTTGCATCTTTGTGATTTTTGCTCGCGCCTAGGAAGTTGCGCCCTTGCTCCAAACGTCCTTACTCCAAGCATGTATATGCAATGACAAAGGAAATAAGCCAACAACCAAGTAAAGAAGCAACTAGAAAGAAAACATGCGAAGGGATGAACTATCAAAGAGAGCCAAATGAGGGCAAACGAGCATGTTAAGCACACGAAGGGGCAAACAAACATGTTATCAAATGAAAGGGGGTGTCGTAGGAGGATGAATATAGGTATGGATTGGGTCTCCATAGTTCATTAGATTGGAGTACAGACGACACATGTCCCATCGCGCAGAGTTCCTAAAAGGGACTCAGTGTCTTATGTATTAAGGATGGGTGTGAACCCACATGAGATTGTAGGAACCAAGCTTGATGACATAAACAAGCACAAATAAAGATGCATGCATGAACATGTAGGCAAGCATGTAAAGATGTAATGATACAAAGAGACCCAAACAGATGACACGAAGTAAGCAAGGCAAGCATTTCACCACATTGAGCCAAGAAAGGGTATGAATCAAGCAAACCAACATCACGGGGATGTGTTCTCTCAAATGGCTACACCTAAACAAGCCACGAGAGGGATGAATGCAATCACACAAGTAAATGGCCCCAAAGACCAACAAGCACAAGCCCACGGAGGGCACAAAGCATGGCAAGAACCTAGATCTCGCCAAACAAACATGGATGTAAAGTATAGAAGAAAACAAGCATACACATGCATAAAGGAAATGATCTAAACCCTTTGATGTAGGTGTAGGTGTATGGATGTGGGCCTAGACCACAAGATCTAGATCTACACCCTAACTAAGGGCCAAAACACAAGAAAAAGGAAAAACAAGAGACAAAAAGGCTATAAAAGCAAAAGGCATTGCATCCAATATGTAGATCTAAGCACAAACATGGCAAGGAGCACATGAACATATAAATCTAGGCATAAACATGGCACGGAGCACATGGAAAAGGAAAAAAGCACATAGACATGTAGATCTAAGCACAAACATGGAAAAAAGTACATAGACATGTACATCTAAGCACAAACATGGAAAAAAGCATATACAAATGGCTACACCTAAACAAGCCACGAGAGGGATGAATGCAATCACACAAGTAAATGGCCCCAAAGACCAACAAGCACAAGCCCACGGAGGGCACAAAGCATGGCAAGAACCTAGATCTCGCCAAACAAACATGGATGTAAAGTATAGAAGAAAACAAGCATACACATGCATAAAGGAAATGATCTAAACCCTTTGATGTAGGTGTAGGTGTATGGATGTGGGCCTAGACCACAAGATCTAGATCTACACCCTAACTAAGGGCCAAAACACAAGAAAAAGGAAAAACAAGAGACAAAAAGGCTATAAAAGCAAAAGGCATTGCATCCAATATGTAGATCTAAGCACAAACATGGCAAGGAGCACATGAACATATAAATCTAGGCATAAACATGGCACGGAGCACATGGAAAAGGAAAAAAGCACATAGACATGTAGATCTAAGCACAAACATGGAAAAAAGTACATAGACATGTACATCTAAGCACAAACATGGAAAAAAGCATATAAACATGTAGATCTAAGCACAAACATGGTAAAAAGCATGGAAATAAGTAGATCTAAGCATAAGCATGGTAAAAAGCACCTAAATATGTAGATCTAAACAAAAACATGGTAAAAAGCACCTAAACATGTAGATTAAAGCTCAAACAAGGTATTTAGACATATCCTAGCCCAAGTAGGCTAGGCCAACATCATCGAAGCAATAAAACATGCTAGAAAGCAAGGAGACATGCTAGGAAAGCTATGAGACATGCTAGCAAAGCTATAAAACATGCTAGGAAGTAAGACAAAGTAAGAGATATACTATGGAAAGTAATAAAACATATTATAAAACAAGATAAAACAAAGGGTGTAAATAGTAGCTAAAAAGCTACATCTACACCATTAAAACCTCAAATCCAAGGTCCTAAGACCAAGGATATGAAAAATAGTGCAAGAAAACTACCTCTTGATTGTTGAGAAATGAGAGAAATCATAGGTTTTTGTATGTGTTTGGGAGAATTCAGAGAGGAAAAGAGAGAGAATCTGCCTAGAAAAGTGCTCCAAAATGCCCAAAATCGGTTTTATTTTTTATTTTTTTATAAATAAATTTGGGGATTAAATAGAGGCTTGGCATACTTTTTGAGGCTCGACGAACACTTTTTGTATGCCAGGTTTGCCTGGTGGCCACTTTATGTGTGCCAGGTCGAGTATGCTGACATCAACAATTTTGTCTTTTTCTCACTTGACTTTGATAGCATATTCGAAGGCCTTCCTAGAGTATGATTGAGCTGATCTTGATGTCCCTAGAAAGGTTTGGATGTTTAGTTTCTAGAAAACTAACGAAATTTGAAATCCCAATGGTTAGATCGAAGGTCATGGCCTTGGGAAGCGTGCTAACACGCTCTACATGGTTTCCGAGATATCTTAACCGTTTTAACTCCGATTTCAACCCATGAATAATCATTGGAAAGGGAATTCAATAATCTTTGTAATGATGATGGTCTCAATCTGTTCTGATGCTCAGATCAATATTAGGGTTTTTAGTGCTCCCGAGAGTCAACCTTGGGTCAAATTTGGTCAAAATTGACAAAAATCTCTGAATAGCTCAAGTTTGATGTAGAAACATGAAAACAGTTGTTTTGGAGTGGTTCTGACCAATCTTTAACTTTCGGTTAAACTAGGGTTGACTAGGGGCATTTTAGTCAATTTGTCCTAAAAAAACATTTTGATTGCTCCGATGCCAAAATGGGTTGCGCTACATAAATCTAGTTGTTCGCGCGGTCCCTTAGTGAAAAATGACATTTTTGGAATTTTTGAGGTCTAGCATGCAAATCAAGGGTGGACAAAATACGGTATCTACAGTCTCGGCTATGCTTATGTATCTCCTAACATGTTGCTTAGGGTCTCCAGTCCTATCAAATTTTTCCGCATCAGAAATCTTGAACTTGGGGGGTAATGCAATAGCAGCTTTGGAATTTAGACCACCCATGTTGTAGAGACAATCATCGTTCCCTAGAGCCTTGCGAAAGGCTAGTTGCATCTTTTCCATTTTCTCCTTCATTGCTATGGTTTCCTTGACAAGCTTCTCAAATTGGTTATTCCTCTCATAATCAGCCTTATCCCTCTCATCCCATTATTCCTTTTCTTCTTTCTTTATCTCCGCATGCATAGGCTTCTTGAGCTTACTTTCTTCTAGCTTAGAGAGACAACTTCCCATCTTTTCGGGAACCTCACTGTGATCTCCTATTGCCTTGTATATCTTGCCTCTTGTTTCATAGGGCTTAGTCCATTTACAATAAAACTCTCATCTTACATTCATGGGTTTTCAATAGAATGTGCTTAGAGATTTTCAACCCTTTGTCTCAAATATGGGACACAATATATTCATCACCTTTGGGCTTTTTTTGTTTTGTTTTTGGTATTTATTGTCAATATTTTTTTTTAAGTAGCCTTCTAGGTAGAATACAACCTGGCCTTCCTCTCAAGGCCCATGAATCTCTCATCATTTTAAGCCTTTACATACAATAAGGAGGTCCAAAATTTGGGAGATTCATATTAACTTTGTAGGATCTTGGATGCTAGGTCCATGACATTTTTGTTACCTAAGGCCCAAGACTTTCTTTTTCAAGAAGCCTTTGATTTTGGGCTTACAACAGCAATTAGGCTATGATCTTATGAACCTTGCAAGTTAAGATGCAACTTTGGATTTTGGAAAAAGACTCTTACATGTGAGAACTTCTTTTCTTTTCATTCCAATGTCTTAGGGTATGCCATAACTTTTGGGCTATTCGTTCAATTTTACGTATTTTATTTGTCCTTTAGAGTTAGGTGAACACAAGATATATCTTTGAACAAACAAGAGATATAAAGGGTATCTTCTTTTGATAGGATCCAAGGTCACTCTATTTGTGGGTAAGCTCTTTAAAGCTAAAGGGATAGATTAATAGGTCACTTACAACTAGGTGGGCCATGATTCCAACCTTAGGCCTAAATGGACTGTAATGAATTGGAAGCAAACCATTAATGTACTCAAAACCCATCATAAGCAATGACACGGATTGTGAGTTGGTGGGATGAACTTTGGAAAGTCTTGGCTTGAATGGAGCCACCACTTTCCCACTCATCACCAACCATGGCAAAGGGACAAGAGAACCAAGTGAAAGTGTGTGCAAACAATATTAAACAAGCATTTATCAAGATTAAGAAATAGAACACATTGGAGTCAAACTCTCTATCCCCAGTGGAGTCACCATTGTGGGTGCAAGTGCCCGCGGTAGTGTGGGAGAGTACGCCTTGTTCTAAAGTAGACCATGGTGGAGGGTGTAAATGGAGTCACCACCTAATTTAGGTCTAAGAACGATAAATATAGCACCCTCGTGGAAGGACTAATTTTTCCCAGAGCATGTGTCCGAAGTTTAGGTATGGGGATAGGAAGTTCTTAGGCACCTAACCCTACCCAACCCATGGGTTGGCCTCCACTCATTGTGTTCCAAGTCTTAATCTCATTACAAGCATACTTAACACGTTATTCTAACTCTTTCTCTCTCTCTCTCTCTCTCTCTCTCTCTCTCTCTCTCACACACACACACACACACACACACACACACACACACACACACACTAACATGCATCTAAACACAAACAACATGACATATCATCCCCAAGCCTAGTATACATCACTGAGGGCAGAAACATCTCAAGGTAGATCTGAACAAACATATCTAAACATCCAAGCATCAAAACTTATGGTATTCAACCAAGCATATTAAGCAACTTCATATTCAAAGGTAAAATGCATGTTCATGTGATCTATGTATGACTTACCTCACTGCAACACAGCACCTGTGCATCAATGCATGTTCATATTTATGGTATTTAAAAAAAAAAAAAAAAAAAAACCTTAATCAAAATCAAATGGATAAGGCAAAACAAAACAAGACAAAACAGAAAGACAGATACTTAAAGATAAGAAAGCAAGGTTAAAAAGATGCTAAACATGTAAAAGAAAACACGGAAGTGAATTAGGGTTTTTGGGCATGAGTATGTGTGCACATACATAGGGTAAGTGTGTGCATCCCAACTATATGTGTACGCATATAAGTATGCATTCATGAAGCATTCGCACACATGCACGCCCCAAAACCCTAATTTAGAAACTCTGAATAGAGAAACAAAGAAAACAAGAAATCTAGCAACCTAGCACGATTTTGACATAAATACGAAGTAAACCTAAACTAAATAGGAATATTATAAACACATAAAATATATATAAACAAATAAAATATATATAAACACAAAAGCAAAGAAAAGTGAAGAGCTAAAGTTAGAACCTTTACCTCAACACTAGAACTTTTTAAAGCTTGATTTTTGACCGTTCCTCTTAGTCAATCTATTCACAACCAAATCAAAATAGGTTAACAAACTTTAGAACTTGAAGATCAAGACCAAAAAAGGCCCTAATCAAGTGAAATTTGACTTGAGGATGATTTATGAAAATCTTCCACTTGGATTCACTATTTTCTTGTGATTCTTGTGTATTTTTCCTCCGTTTTTATCCTCCTTTAAAAAAGTGTCTTTTATGACTTTATATAATGGTAAAATAGGGGTGCAGGGAGGCTCCCAGACAACGTGGGATTTGTTTCAAACCAGAATTAAGTGCAAAAATCTTTCCTTAAATGAATTAATAGTATTAGCTTCAGCTAGTGAAGAGGTAAACTGGCTTAGAGATTTGTTATATGAAATTCTACTTTGGGAAAAGTCAATTCCATCTATGTTAATTCATTGTGATAGTACTCCCACAATTGGTAGAGTTAAAAACTGTTATTACAATGGTAAATCCAAAACTATAAGAAGAAAGCATAGCACTGTGCAATCTTATTTGAGTAGTGGCATCATAACTGTGGATTCTGTTAAATCTAATGATAATCTTGCAGATCTATTTACCAAGGTCTTGGCAAAAGATAGGGTATGGAATACATTGAGGGGGTTGGGACTAAAGTCCATAGATTCATGAGCCATATGTGAGGATACCCAACCTAAAGACTAGATATCCTGAGAATTCGGTTCAATGAGAAAAATGTACCATATGATGGTCGTAAGAAATAGACTATTTATTTCTTTAATTATTTATTTTGTAAATTATTCTTCAATTGTTCATCCCTATGATGTAAGTGAATTTATCCTATAATGTGGAGAGTTTAAGTAAAAAAAAAATCTTAATGAAATTTATAGCTTGTATGAGTGGAGGGTAAGAATTACAGGAGCACCCTTGACAAAATTTCACCTATGTGAGTATGGGGTGGGGCCGCTACCTATGAGATTTGGACTTAATCTCAAATACACTCATGAAACTGGGATCAACACACGACTGTAAAGTGTTAGCTATAAAAGTTCATGTCAACACCTAGGTTGTTATATGTAAGCAGTGATACTTAATTTCCCCAAAGCAGTTATAGTTCTAGTCAGAAACCACTACGACTTTGGAGTTGGGATCGCTGTTTTACTAAGTGAAGGTTCAATGCAGAGCACACCTTCATGGTGCATTGTGACCCGTCTTTTCCTGGTAATCTCTCTTTAACTAATAAAATTTAATATTAAAATGAGTGGGGGATTGTTGGAACATTTTAATATTATTTAATTATTATAAATTTATATGACAATAAAATGTAAGGATGTAGGAGTTAATATGAAAGATAAGGAGTTAGTGCAAATGTTTAATCTCACATTGAAAAGGAGAGATACTATTTTATTCTTTTTAATTGTGGTGATTAGTGGGCTAATATATATTGATTCAAATATTGGGCTAGAGACATGTGCAATGGGGAGGTGCAGGGAGGAGGTGTCAAAAATGGAAATGATATTTCTAGTGGAGTTTTGGGCTTGAACACTTTGTGTAAAAATTATTCTAATCATATGACATTTGTTAGGCTGTTGTATCCTAGAGGAGACAAGTAAGAGAAGTTCTACACCGGTTACAAAGATTAGCCAACTGAGGGTTTGAATCTTCTTAAAGAAAATGAGTGTCTCGCCTCAGTACAAATAGTGTGGTGTATTTTTTATTTTCAAATTAATAATATTTGGAAGTATTATTGAATTTTTCTTTGTGTTATTTTCATTATTATTGTGTTTGCACCAACACTTCTAAATATCTAGCAACCAAAAACTTCGATTCTTATACAAGAAGGGATATCAGGCTTGCACCTTATTTATTATAAAACCTTGTTACCAACCCATGCATTAATCTGATTAGACATACCTCACCAACTATACTTCTTCGTGTTTGTGTTTGTGTTTATTTTATTTTATTTTATTTATTTATTTATTTTTAACTTGGATAGAAACCCTAATCTAATGAAGCTAATATACTACCTCCACCCCTCCCTACTCAGGACCACTCGAACTTGGGTCCTCAAACCCCACAAACCTTTAAGGCTTGGGAAAGTACCATTCCACCCAACGTGGCCGGTGATAAACTTCCAGATTAATCCTACGCTTTTGATGCAAGAATCTGCAGATCTCCAAAGGTGCGTTTATTTCCAAATATTCGGTTTTTAAAACTGAAGAACATTTTACAACCGCAACCAATATAAACTTTTTTGTGCTTGAGAATCAACCAATTAAAAACTTGAAGTTACTACAAGAAATTTGAACTAATTAATTAGTAAAATTACGGTGATATTCTCTTCTCAGTGCCATAATTTGAGCTACCTTACATCTGTCTCAAAAAAACTTTTGGGCCAAAAGAAGAAAAAGGAAAAAACAATATATATATATATATATAATATGAACTTATTCCTCTCTAACAAGCATACAAGATAATTAACGGAAGAAAATTGTACCATTTATCAGGAATCCATCTCTAAAATGGAGAAGTTGTTCACCGTATAAACTTCCGGTTCTTTAATATTAAAATGTGCTACAATTTCTTGTAATAGAAATCTTCAGATTAATATTTTGATCAAGGAGTATGTTATTTCTTTTAAATTTCTATGGATTACTTTGAATATTTATGGAAATATATCAATCTTTGAGCAATTCCTTAAATAAGATTAAAACATTTCTTCCAATCTTGTGGCTTGCTTCTATTTGAATCTGGCCGATATAAAAAGTTATATACTTTATATAATTGATATATAATTTTTTTGGAAAAAAGAAAAAAGAAAAGAAATGAAGCTTAACCAGATTGAATGTTAACATTCTTGAACTCAATTATTTCTTGCCTTGAATTTCTTGATAGTCACTTTTTGGCTACTTTTCGACCCGTTGGATGTTACTCGTCATCTCACAGTTACTTCAAACCTAATATACATGCAACATAATAAAAGAAAATCATACTCTCTATCTTGGATCCATATCAGAAATGGATATTTCATTTGCCATATGAACTTCAGATTCTTTAATAGGAATAATTGCCCTTTTTGGTTTCCTTCCAATTGTAAAGGCTGGTTTATTAGGTAAAGGCAATTGTGTACTTTCATTTGTCAACATAGATAGCACATCTGACATGGTAGGGCGATCAACAGCACCTTCTTCCATGCATAAGAGGCTGACATGAATGCATCTCAGCACATGATTTGTAACAATTGAATCACTAGTTGTTGGATCAACTAGGTCTAGTCCTTTATCTTCTTTCCACAAATCCCATGCCTAAAAAAAAAGGTAATAGTTATTTAAAATGTTGGATATGCACAACTTTGAAAATGTAGATGATCCAAAGTTTATATTCATATTACATACATATCCATCTAGATTGAGCACATGGTCAGACTGATTGAAGCTGTTGTTTCTTATACCACTCATGATTTCAAGCATCAAGGCATCAAAGCTATAGACATAAGATTTTATAGAGAACACACCCTCCATAGCATACTTAGGAGACATGTAACCACTACACAAAAACATGAAACAAATATTTGCATTTCACATATGAATGAATGAGCTTATAGGAGCAGAAATGTTTAATTAACAACAAATAAACACAAGTATAGGGCTTACTATGTCCCAACAATTCTATTAGTATTTGCTTCTAGTTCATTTTGTTTGAAAATTCTTGCCATGCCAAAATCAGAGATCGCCGGATTCATACTTTCATCAAGTAGTATGTTGCTAGCTTTTAAATCTCTATAAATTACTTATAATCTTGAATACTTATGGAGATAAATCTATCCTTGAGCGATTCCTTTGATTATGTTGAAACATTTCTTCCAATTTAGTAACTTGCTTCTATTTGAATCTGTCCAATATAAAAAGATATATATGGTCAATAATATACTTTACATAAAGTACAATAGATAATTATATATATTCATTGAGGAAAAAAAATGAAGTCTTTGGAAAAAAATTAAATGCTTTTCAAACCAAATAAGTAGTCCAAGCTTTTGTTGGGCATGTATTCATAGATTAACATCCTTTCTTCTCCAAAAATGCAACAACCCGAAAGCTTAAAAGATTCATGTGTTGGAGTTTAGATATGAGTATCAACTCATTCTTGAACTCAATTATTCCTTGCCCTGAATTTCTTGATAGTTGCTTTACAGCTATTTCTTGACCTGTTGGTAATTTTCCCTGTTGTGATGATCAAATAAGACAATGTTAGACATAAGTTAGTTTAAACGTTTCTCTTTAGAATTTTTTAGAAATTGCCTTGTAAACAGTTCCAAATCCTCCCTCTCCAAGCTTGCGTTCTAATGAGAAATTGTTTGTGGCGGTGGTTATACATTCGTAGCTAAATACAATTACATCATGCGTGTTATTTCTATTATTTGGAATTTCATTTTCTCCAATAGATATCTTTGAACTAAGAAATTTTTTCTTATCATTTGTGTCATTATTACCTATGAAAATTTACATAAAATCATAACTTTCATTTAGGTAATAAATAATCAAGAAATAATCAAACGAGAACAATCTATATGGGAACCATCTACCTTGAAGTACAATTATTCTCCTTCTGTGTAGATAATGGTAAATTACCGATTATCCCAAAAGCTTAAGCTGTTAGGAAATGGTGAATTTAATCACTTAACCATAAATCTAACACTCCCCTTCACTTGTGGGCCTAAAGTTCCCCTTAATAAGTGGGGGCTCAACAAGTGGGAATTTAATATTTTAAATGGGAGGTATAGTAAAGCCAGGGATCGAACTCAGGATCTCCTGCTCTGATACCATGTTAAATTACCGATTGTCCCAAAAGCTTAAGCTGTTGGGATACGGTAAATTTAATCATTTAACCAATACTTCTAACACTCCCTCTCACGTGTGAGCCGAAACTACCTTTTAATAGGTGAGGCCCAACACGTGGGAATTTAAATGAGAGGTAGAGTGGAGGAGACAAGGATTGAACTCAGGATCTCATGCTCTGATACCATGTTAAATTACCGATTGTCCCAAAAGCTTAAGCTGTTAGGATACGGTAAATTTAATCATTTAACCAATACTTCTAACAGATAAAACAATATACAGATAAAATTACAAGCAGAGCAATGGTACTGATGGCAATGGCAATGGCAATCCGTAGGTACGTATTTTTTCCTGCATTTTATTATAAGTAATAAATATTTATAATTATTGGAAAACCTGCTCTCTCTCTCTCTTGTCATGATTTTGAAAATTATATATTATTTTTTATCAACATTGTACAAATGGCTTTGAATGTTTCTCATCAATAATGTCCACACTCTTTCATATTTATGTCAACATTTTTTCATGTGGAAATCTAGTGTGAATGTTTGGATATTGTATAAAACATATTATACTAAAAAGAGGCTACGAAGTATTTAATATCATGTGCAAAATGTATATCTCACAAAGGTTACAATGTATTTAAATACTAAAAAGAAACCCTTCGGTAGCTAAGAAAATTCTCTGCAAAACCTAATTCACGCTAATCATAAGATTAGATGGAAAAATAGTAAATTTTACAAAAAACGAAAAAATTGAACAAACTGAGGGATTCAAAACCATTTTCTTTAAGAGAAATCTCAAAGTAGATGAGACCTTATTCTAACTTTTAAATTAAATGTTATTAAGGAAACAAAAATGACCAAAAACAGCAAAAACTAGAATTCTAGGGCCTAAACGAAGGATTTTCCAAAAAAGTGATGTCGCTTAGCAACAATGGTGCAGAATTTGTTCCCCATGTCATTTCTCTTCACACATGTCACCAGATTTCATGCAATACTATGGTTATCACTCCCCGAATCCCTACTTTCTATATTTCTTGCGAGTTGACTTATGGTAGTAAATTTGATTTAGGAAAGCATGAGTTGTTTGTTCTAAAATAGTTTTTATAATCAAATTCTCTCAATTTTAATTACGATACTAGAGACATTAAAAGTAGGGAAAAAATTGGCAATTGCCCTTTTTGAGCAAAAAAAGTAGCATTTTGCCCTCTTTCCCAAAGTAATTAGGGAAATGCTCCTTTTTTTGTAACTCGATAATAAGACGGGCGAGTTATATAAATAACTCGATTATTATATAATCTAGTTAGCTTCAGCTTTGTGCCACGCTGGCAAAGTAGACATGGCCTTTTGCGATTAAAAAAAATGGTTGTTTATAAATGCATAACTCGGTAAGTACAAAATTGAATTTGCTTTACATTTTCAAACCCAACGTCTCACAATGCCTGTTTACTCTTTGCCTGTTCGTGCTCCCTCGCTCTCTGCCATTACTCTCTCTGTACACTCTCCCTCGCTCTCTGCCATTACTCTCTCTGTACACTCTCCCTCGCTCTCTGCCATTACTCTCTCTGTACACTCTCCCTCGCTCTCTGCAATCACGTTTCCTCACTCTCCCCCACCCTCCATCAGTCTCCCTCACCCTTTTTGATCAGTCGCCGTTGTCGGTACCGTGGTGCTTTGCCATACCCTTTTTGAACCCTCACCATACCCGCCGCTGTTGATTACAGGTACATTGCTCTGCCGTTGATGACTGTTTCGTCTGTGCTGCATTTGTTTTATGGGAAATGGATGATTATCAGAAGGGGATCTCGCATTACCAAAATCTTCAATTTTTTTCATTTTTTTTATGGGTATGACTCAGGTTCAGATTTTGCCTAGGGGAAGAAAAGATGATAATAAGTGCAAGTTAAATTTTTTTTTTTTTTTGTATTTGAAAATGGTTTGTTTGTTTGAAAAAGTTCTATTTGATATTGCCAAAACAAATGGCTATTGTGGAAGGAGCAAAATAGCTGTATTTTTAAAGATACAAACTGATTAAAGACTTGGTTGGAATCATTATTGATTAGAACTTTGGTTGATTGGTCTCGTGCCTGGGGTGCGTACAAATAGCAATGACTGTTCTAAATTTCCCATAATCACTTAGCCTTGTGCATAATTTTTTTAGGTTATGGTGTGCTTGTCATCATAAACATGAAGGAACTTGTTCTATCAATAAAATTTATTTATTAATATATGAAAGTATAGTTTATATAAAGATTTTCCATTTCTGCGATAGGTGTGGACATTGAACTTCATGTTGATATCGTTTCTTGATTTCATTTATTGTAGAATTTCTATTTGTTGCAAACAGTATGAGTGTATGCACTGACATTGAAAATAGAGAATACATTGCTACTTTCATTAGAGTTCAAGCCATGGCATGAATTTCATGATTTCCATTTTGTGAATTTTCTTATATTAATCTATGCACTGGCATTGAAAATATAGACTAAATGCACATCAAAGATTGTAACTTTTGTTTTATGGTTATTACTATTCAATTGTTTATATTATTCTTCCATGTTTTTCATTTGTTTTATGATTATTAGAGGGGGATTAATCTATATTTGTCTTTCATTCTCTCTAAGAATGTGTGAGTTATAATATGTTGACTGTTACTTCAATCTATCTTTGTTTTTTCATTTGTTTTATGTTGACTGTCAATCATATACTTTTTATCTTGTTGTTATATGCTGGTTCTCAAATCTTCCGTCATTCATTTGAATCTTGAACCAAATGATAAAATATCTTTTAAAATAGGAAGACAATTTGGTGAGAAGATGTCTCAATGACTTTACTTTTTTTTTGGTACCCTTTTGTTTGGTACCTTTTTGTTAGTTTCTATTAATGCTAATTGAATTGCTTTTGTATTAATTCACCAGTGTGCTCTCCCACAAATTAGGATTAATCTTTCAAGTATGCTTTCTTTATTGCTAAAACCAAACAATTTTCATGCTTTCTTTAGTGTTTTGGAATTCTGTACCAACTTGTTTTATGTTCCTTTTATGGAGAGAGAGAGAGAGAGAGAGAGAGAGAGAGAGAGAGAGAGAGAACATGTTCTTTATACTTGTATGCAATCTATTATTTCTGTTTCACACAAGATGCCTTGATGAGTTTTGTTTAAAAGTGTTTCAGAAATACAGGTTGTCAAAGTCTACTTGCCATAAACTCTCTTCTTGCAAAGTTTTTCCAAGAGTTTGTGTTAGGATAGATTTTATTGTATTCAACAAGTGAATATGAGTTGAGTGTTTTATGACTTCTCTCATATGCTCATTTGTTTGTTGTGGTTTTGTCACGGATTGCCAAAGGGGGAGATTGTTAGGACATATATGTTTTAACTTGATTAAGAACATATGTCACTTATTTATGTAAATTGGCTAATCCTTTGACAAAACGCACTCTACTCGTAATTGGGTAGTTCTAGGTGTTTTTAATACTTCAAGAAACAATGTTTCAAGGTCAAGTGTTGAAGTCATCAAGTCTGTCTAAGAAAAAGCAAGCTGAAGTGCAAAGTTTTTAAAGCTCGACACCTGCTCGATAGCTACCTCGACACCTGGCTATCTGTCGAGCTCTTCAGCTGATTCTTATCGCAATCTCGATAGCTTCTCGATAGCTGGTCGATCAATCGAGAAAGTTTCTGTCTCCTCGACACCTTCTCGACACCTCCTCGATAGCTGCTATCTACTGAGATTCATTAAACCTCGACACCTCTCGACACCTCTCGATCGATCGAGGTTACGGGAAATCAGAATTTTCAGCTTTTTGATTTTTGGGTCAGGCTTATGTATTTGAGTAGGGTTTCTTTTCTCACAACCCTAGACTTATATAAGACTTATTTTAAAGGCCGTCACATAAGAGAATACAAAGTAGAACATATGCAAAAGGTGATTAATGCCTTATTCTCTTTTGCAGCCAACATTCTTCCTTCTCAAGTTGGTGAGTGAGTCACGTATTGGGATCCGTGCAACAAAAAGGGTGGAGTTCATATATTGAAGAGTTCAGAGGTTCTGAAGCGGTAGAAGGTTTCTGCTGTAAGTTCATCTACGGGGATTGTAGAGTCTAGGGACAAAGGTTTTGTACTAAATCTGAAACTTCTCTTTTCTATAGTGGATTGCTTTTCGGGAAGGTTTCCCCCCAGGTTTTTTACTGTGAAACTGGTTGGTTTCATTGGTTTTCCTGGGTCATCATATATTGTCTTATTTACTTTTCCGCTGCATTCCTTATTGACATGATATTGATGTTTGTTTGTTTTAACAAGGTTTGTTCATAATAAATCTAATTAACAACTTGGGTTTAAAACTTGTTAATTCTATCAACCGGGGTATAAATTTCCCAACAATTGTTGATACCTATGGATGAATTCATATATCATCATAGAAATTCACATTTATGTTTGTTTATATATATGTTCATAGGTATCTATACATACATTACTATATATGTATACAGTGTCACTATTACACACACATACACACACACACACACATATATAGGATTTTGCTAACACGCAACCTAAGGGCATACAAATAATTAATAATTTTTTTAAAGAATTTTATTAGGAATTGAAGGAAATATTGACAATTTTTTCAATTTTTAACAAAATGTAATCTAAACACATACGTGTATATATATATATATGATCATATATGGGTAGGTAGGTTTGGTTATCTACATATATATATATATATATGTGTGTGTGTGTGTGTATGTGTGTGTGTGTGTGTGTGTGTATCCACATACATCAATATCAATTATGGGTAGGTAGGTAGGTTTGTTTATATATAAATATATCTATACATACATACATCTATATAGTGTGGCTATACACACACATAATGCCAGAATCATTGTAACATGGTAATCACATTTATACTAAAAAGCCAATCCAAGTGTAATCACAGTTGAAATATACCTGTCAGGAGAGATGTGCCACAACAAAGAATAAGGGGACCATATGTGTAGCACGCTTGGTGAGGATGCAATTGTTGGGAGGAAAACGCTAACACAGTAGACGAACTTGCTCACTCTCAAGCTTTCCTTTCAAGAACCCACGCAGTGAAGTTGTTTAGACCTGAAAGAGGCAGACACGTGCATGGTCTCTGATATATGGGTAGTCAATGATAACTCGATATCCAAGTAGTTGAGTTACTTAAGAAAAACTAGAACTCGAAGTGGCCGAGTTATATCTTCAGAAATCTATTGATGTGATGGTTAGTCAAAAACTCACCAATTCCATAATCGAGTTACTCAATAACTCGACTACATACAAATCAATTTTTTCAATCAAGTTTTCTCTTTATAATCCCAGGCCTACTCCGCTAGTAAGATACATCACATTCTAGTGCAAGAACTAGTGCCACACCATTCCATGTTTTTAAAGCAGAATGGGATGTACTTATGTTGTGTTTAACGGTTGTGTTCCAGGCATATACAACAGCTGGCTAGATGCGAGCAAACAAGTTCATCGGTTCCCAAACGCCAATCACAAATCATATAAAGATCGAAGGGATGCAGAAGCCGCATACATGGAGTATTTGCATCATAATGGTATGGACGTGCAGGGTGGTGCATCTGCATCGTCCGCAAGTCCAAACATGTCCACCTCAAGTCCATCGAGCACATCTCGAAGTGAAGGAGCCAACCATCCAAGTGGTGATATTAGGAACACCTTGTTGAGGTATCAGTTGGAAGTTGCCATTGAGGAGTGTGACCACGCAAGAAGAATTGCAACCTTGAGTGCGAACATGTTGAATGAGGTGGTGGCCCATGTTGTGGGCGATAGTGAAGTTGATGAATCGAGTAGACAGCATATAGGTAAATGAATGCAAATATATGACTTCCTGTTGTGGTATTCAATAAGATGTGTATAAATGCGAAGTTTGTGGTTTCCCTAATTAGTGTGGTTTAACTATAAATGTCATCATTTTCTAGCTATTTGTCTGTATAGTGTGGCTATATTTCCAAGGCTTGATAACAAACCTTCTAATTGTTTTACTTATCACATTTTCCAGTTAACCATATTTATTTTGTTTCTGCACTACCTGAAGGTTTTCTTTTATCCAAAAAGATAAAAATAAAAAGATATAATGCATGTTTGCACAATATGAGGCCGTGGAAGCTTTGGGGTAGTGGAAAATGTCATAAAAGATCAATCCACCATCTTAGGTGAGCAACCCAGTCACCCAGTACCGATGCAGCCATTCTCGTGATTAAGCCATCCGAAATATTATAATTTTTTTGATATAGTTTTTATAATTTTTTGATATAATTATTGTAATAATAATCATCGAACATTTAGATGCGTAAATGGAAAAATAATCAGTCTGACCTTGTACACAACAAATTAATGTTTTGGAACCTCAAACTTCTAGTACAACTGAAGTGAGCTCACAATTAGGAAGACTAACATGGAATAACTGAGTTCATAATTTGTCAAATACACCACAATTACAATTACAATTTAGTTGGTCTAATCTATTGTATTCCTGTTTCTCCATGCGCAACAAAATCTTTTTAAAAATTTACTAGCTATGTACAGCCAAAGTTGTACGAATAAAAGCATATACAAGAAGAACCCAAGAAGAGGCTTCTCAAATTTGTTTCACCACATCTTGCTTCTGCAAATTTCAAAATGATCTGCCATGGTTCTGCTACGGGTGGCTGCAAGGTATTTTGCTAGAGAAGAAATTTCAAGTTACACATAGGGAAAACTAACATGAAGAAAAACTACAAAATTAGAGAATTGCAATTTTATATTCTAAAGAAATTGCCATCTTACGTTGTGCTTTTCCTGAAGATTTCAAGACATATTCAGTAGAGCAATAGGCATAGACTGCTATCATTTGGCACTGGCTTTTTTAGCTACAGTTATTGAAAAACTTCTCAAGATGGCTGGGCAATCGTGATAAACAGAAATAGTCAACAATAATATATGATTAATTGTACAGTAACTCATAAAACATGCGGATGATAGACTGGAATAATCAAGACCACAATGTGCCTCAACTGTCTCCAAGACTCTTAGTACCACCCATAACCAGAGAGTATCAGATGGGGTCCAATGATAGCAGGACCAACAATGGTAGCAAAACCAAGGAAAAGTATTTCAGCAGGATGAGCATATTTAGAAGACAGACCAAAGGGCATAGCATATTTGGACATGTTAGCAAGCCCATAAGAGCAACCAAAAGCAACTACTGAAAAAGAGTATTTCATAACCAAATACCTGATAAAGCACTCATAGCTTTCACTTACTCATGATGGACACTGGACATGTTTGTATAACCATTTTGTATGCAGAACCCGATGTCCCCAATAGAATATAAAATCCTCAAGGACGAAGTAGAACATAATCTGCATAAAAACTATATTCCTGCAGAACCAAAATCAAGATCTTGCTTATTATGCTTTATGTGAAATGGAAATTGCACAGGTACAACATAAGTTGATGGAAGGCATCTATATAATTATAATAGCATTGTATATATCTAACAAAAAAAGCTTTAGTATATAAAGAACCTGAGAATACCAGGACAGCAATGGAAGACTACTACGCATGCCCATGAATTTGAAGATGGGATATGATAGAAGCATAACCGGAAGATTGACACCAAAATGATAAAGCAGTAGGCGAGTAATACATTTCTCCTGAGCTGCTGGGCTATTATTTTTGGTCTATATGAAAACATAAATAAGTAATGTCACTAGTTGATATAATAGCAAGGAGAGAGAAATAAAGATATTGTACTGATTACAACTGAGAAGGATGAACATATCTATACTATGTACCAAATTAGTCACAGAAGAAATTGCAAATGGAAAGTTTTTGACTATAAAATATCATAGGACAACTTGGGGAAAAAAAAGGCTTAGTGTTGTGCAATTGTGTGCTATTTGTTACACAGCATTATTTGCAAAGTGAAGACATATACTAAAATGATTCTCTTTTTTTTTTTTTTTTTTATAAGTTATACTAAAATAATTCTCGAAAATCCCTTTGTGTGTCTACCTATAAAGGGATAAACTATGATGGGATGGCCTCCTATCAATCTTAATGGGGCCTCACCCATTTACACATATTAGTCTACTAATAAATCTATAAACCATAATGATCAACATTTTCCAATTGGGTTTGAATTAATAGAGTAAAATGGTTATTTTTGAACTTGCATTTGAATTGTAGATAGCAGTTCAAACATGAGCAAGAAAGCAACATTCATCTTTTGCTGGGGAAAAAAGCATTTAATCATATTATAAATTGTATAAGAGTCCTTAACTTGTAGAATATCTTAAACTATTTCAGAATTCCATCAACATAGGTAAAAATGGGTGAGGCCCTATCAAAATCAATGGAGAACTACCTGACGTAGGACAAAAGCCTTGCTAGGGTCTGATGCCGATTGTGATGTAGGATCTTTTTAGGAGTTCAACTCTAAATTATGGCTTTTGATGAGACATTAAAGAGTTCTTGAATAGGCTTTGATGTTTAAGGGTTCGGGTAGGTTGAGCGATAAAAAAAAAAGATCTTGAATGAGTTTGATGGTTCTTTGTGGTTAAATGGCAAATGGAATGAGAAACAAAGAAATATAAAAACTAGGCAATTACACATAGGAAGGAGAAGGCAAACGCACCCACCCTCAAAGCTTGAAATAAGCCACTAGAATTTAATTAAAATCAATCTCTCTATATCTATCTTTAACTGAATACATAAAGATTCTTTTGTAGGCTATTACCAAGACTACTCCTCAAAGCACTTGGATTTGAAATAATCACTTCCTAGAAAGTATAGGACTCCTAACAATAACAAAAAGTAATTATGAACTTTTAAACCAAAAAGGAAAAGGACTCAAAACATAAAGGAAGACATGGATCTCTAGAATAGCACACTACAGCATATTCCACAAATCTGAAAATTTACAAACTACCACTCTTGTAGTAAAAAATAAATAAAATTGAACCAGAAACTTAACCTAAAGAAACTTAATACTAAACTCAATAATAACCTAAATCACCCAAGGTGTCGAGAAACTGCACATTGAAACTAAACCACAATACTTGAAACTTTTGGTATTTAATCTTGTTTTCCCTCAAACTCTTTATTGTCTACATCACCACCTGATCTTAAACTATTACAAAATTCCCTTCACACACATACTAACACAATTTCATATATTTGACTTTATCTTGTACAAGAATCCTTAACTTATAAAACATCTTAACATGTTACAAAATTCTATCTATATAGATAAAAATGGGTGAGGAACTATCAAACTATATGGGTAAACTATTACAAATTCCATCCACACACACACACACACAAGAAATTCTTCTAACCATAGTTAGAGCATGAATTTGATCAGAAGAAGAATAGCATTGCAAAGCTATTTCCACAGAACAAGGAAAACGCCAACTCCATTTTATTGTCCAAATGAACACTGCCCCTATCTAGTAAACACGTTCATTGTTGACTGAATTTTATAATGTTCTAATCCCATACATCACTGGCTAATCTAAAGCTTTCATAAAAGGGAAAAATGATCCCTAATTCAGCTTGAAAAGAAAAAACAAACTATGACTGTGGATGACAGCCGTGATAAACAAAGAGTATAGGGCACAATAATCAAGACCACAAAACATGCGGATGACAGCCGTGATAAATAGAAGAGTATAGGGCACATTAACCTTGTTGTTATTCTCTGTTCTCTTCTCCGATTCTTCTTCCCTTTCTCTTCTCTCTTTTGTTTATCAATTGTGGTACTGTTCATGGGTACATTATTTTTTTTAATATGATGGATGAATGGTACTGTTTATACAGCCCCTAAACATATCCATATTGTCTCTTTTGTCTTCTTTCTTACAAACCCCAAATTAAGTCCTTCGTGTTACCTATCAAAACCCTAACTTTGCTTCTACCAAATAGCCATCAAAAAACTCATCAAACTATCTTTTAATTCCTAACAAAACCCCACAACCTTCTCCTCAACAATTATAAATCAAACCTACAAATTCTCCTAACCTTGAACCCACCACAAGCGCATGTACGCAAATTCCACAATTTTGTCCTGCATCAAGAAGAAGATTACTAGATATCATAGTTTGTTTCTGCATCGAAAATGTGTCAAACATGCTTGCCAGATCATGAGAGAGTGTGAGAGTATACGATTATAATGATGAACATAGCGTTATTTCCAAGGTCCTAGAGAGACAATTTTGACCATATTAAATATCAAACATCCTCTCTTAAATTGCTTGAGAAAGAGAGAGAGATGGGATATAATGCATTATGATAAACATTCAATCTCCCAAATCCCATGAAGTAATGAATATGCTTTCTCTCTCTTGTATTTTAGTGAGTACAAAAAAATTGTATTAGTATGGAATCAAAAGAAAGTGATATTGTACCAATTATAACTGCTCACTCTAATAAATTGTGAAAAATTTGAAAATATTTTTTACGGGTAGCATTTTTTCCACCATATATGAGCTATAAAAAAAAGATACAACTTTAAAAGAAAAGTGAAATGGAAATATCCAGTCACGTATTGATAGGAAGTATAAGCACACACTAAGCCATTTAACGATCTTTTCATTTCTACCCATATGCCCTAACAGGTCTAATCTTACTTGTTAAATCAAACACAACAACATAATTAAATTAACATATTCAATCAAATGCATAGTATAAGTAGCTCAAGAAGATGGTAAGTGTAGACGAAGTACATACCATCACCAGTCCCACAATTAGGAGCATGCGTAGGAGGGTGTTGGGATCTCCACAAATCCTCCACCGGCTCAATGTCCTCAACCGATATTTGCTCAATTTGTATAGCATCTTCGTGGGGGGTTGGAGATGAAGTTGCCATGGTGGGCTCCACATGCACTAGAGGTGGGATGGGCATGCCTGGTGTAGGGACAAATATGCATCCACCATCATGGGCAGATCCACTGAAAACTGGGGGCGACATATGGGGAGGGTCCTCATAGTCCGTGCTAGCACCACAGGACATAGTTTGGGTTGGAAAAGTGCCCTCATGACCGGCAGTGTAGGATGGCCCAATACCAGCATCAGGCGTGCATTGCAGTGTCCTGCCGCCGTCGTCAAACAGTACCCAATTAGTGCCAAGCCATGACTCTTCTACACCCAAGTCATCCCCTTCGTCGGAGATGGGATCCGACTCGGTCGTACGGCCACGACCAGCTCGATCACCTCCACGACGTCTACCCCCTCGAGACCCACCACTTTGCCTACCGCAACCTAGGGCCTTTGTACAATGTTGGAGGCTTCTGCGAGCGCATTTGCCAATTTAAGTCGGCCTAGCTCATTAACATATTCTAGTGTCAGCTTAAGGTCATTGTGCATGTCAGAACCTTCGTCGCACCTCTGTAGAGACCTCATCATCGTTCGAACCTGCAAAACAAGGGCGTCATAAAAGCAGGAACACAAGTGTGATGCAAAACATGGATAAATCTGTTCCAAAATCAAAAGAAAAAAGTAGAAAATTAAGATTGGACTAAAATTTTACTTATTTGAGATACCTAATGTCATATTTGAAAATTTGAAATTGGAATTTCATGTTGTTGAGGATTTTATGGACTGCAATTTTCACTCAATGAACTCTTGAACCTTTTTAAAAAGAGGCTACAGGAATAGGTTTGAGTAGTGAATTTTGAACAATATTTCTATAGCTTGGTGGTGATTCCAAGCACCCTCAGGTAGTGAAATGAAGTCTATGGTTTTTTATTTATATTTATTTAAGTTCTTATTGCTAAATATAAATCTCTACTAATCAAAAAAACGTGCCCTCTATCCAAGCCAAGTGTTGTAGGTTTGAGCCAAGTATCGGCCTTTCCAAATTTGGAGGAAAGAATGCTTACTGATCACCTCTTAGACACTTATAGAAGCAGTAAACTTTTGCACAGTAACAATCTGTTAGATAATGCAAGTCAGTAAATTAATCGCTATCTCATTGAGAGCATATAGTGGGTGAGGGTCCAAGTTGCATCATTATTTAATCTTAATTCCACTAGGAAAGAGAAAACAACATAGAATATGAAAATATTTTCTTCTCCCTCAACCAATTTGCATCATATTTAAAAAGTGTTGATAAATCCGGTTTTGTATCTCATACAAAACACACAGCGGAAGCAACAAACAAGGATCTATTTCATTCATGATTGATAACTTGCACTATATAAATTTCAAAATTTAAGAACAATATAGTGTACCTTGGTGCGGTGAAATTCAAAACAAAAGATTATAAGTACTTGGGAACACTTTTAACTTCACTCCAATTCTACTTTACGCCCAAGAAGGCAGCCACATTTAGTGTTGATGGAACATATATTCTCAAGATGGAATTCATAGTCTCTTAGCGGAGATATAAAATATTCCCTTGAGATAAGTTTAATGGATTTAGTTATTCAGAGAGTTAGGCCTAACTACTTTAGTAAGAAATTACTAAAGTATATATTTATGAAATTAGATTTCATAAATATATAATGAATAACTTAATAGGATTAAACCGGGTACTTAAGGATTAAGATGTAGTAATTTACAAAGTGGCAGTCTACATTTATGAATTTGTATTACTACGAATATTTTATGAAGGGGTTGCATGTATAATAAAGTCTTGGGATATAATTAATTAATAAGGCCTAGAGTGCAATTATATTTATATAGTGATATTAAAACAATTAATGGTAGCTTTGGACTTTTTAAGAGTTGACGAAAAAGCCCAAGGCCCATTGGAACTAGTGTCTTATTGGTCCCTTTTGGTCTCACTCCAAACCAACACTAAAGCTCAATTGGAAAGGCCCATAAGCCAGCCCAATTAGATAATTAGTTATTTATAAAAGGGAGAAACATACAAATTTTTTATTAGAGAGAAAAAAGTGAGACACCATTGTGAAATGGTGTGTATGTGCGATGAAGCCACTCAATTATTCTTCCTTGGAAACTGATTGAGAGACCACACTTNAACATGCCCTCTATTGTGGTCTAAATATAAATCTCTATTTTAAAATATTTAAAAAAAAAAAAAAAAAAAAAAAAGTGCCCTCTGTCCAAGCCATGTGCTGTGGGTTTGAGCCAAGTATCGGCCTTTCCAAAATTGGAGGAAAGAATGTTTACTGATCACCTCTCCTAGACACTTACAGAAGCAGGAGACTTTTGCGTGGTAACAATCTTTTAGATAATGCAAGTCAGTAGTCGAATTGCTATCTCATTGAGAGATATGCTAATGCATAGTGGTTAAGGGAGAAGAAAATATTTTCTTCTCCCTCAACCAATTTGCGTCATTATTAAATCCTACTTCCACTAGGAAAGAGAAAACAACATAAAATATTAGAATATTTTCTTCTCCGTCAACCAATCTGCATCATATGTAAAAAGCACCCAAGTAAGAAGATTGGACAAATAACAGTGTCCAGGATCTTTGCTACTTTTTTCATCATTCTCCATACTCTATATGCATGTTCACTTCCTAATCCCTAAAATCTAACATAGGGAAGAAAAATTTTTCCTCAATAGATAGAAAATGCGATGGTTAGAAGAGGTTTAAAATCATATCAAGGCAAAAGGGGAAGGGGGAAAGCAAGGAATGGAAAGGCCCATTATGTTTGTGTCCTATTTTTGGTCCTTTAGTCAAGAGCATGTCGTTAATTTAAGGCATGAGGCAACGCTGCAAATGAAGAGTACCCTATGAAGAAACTTACACATGTAGCAATTGATTAAAAATATTGGGCCACGCTTGGCAAGTTAGGGAGAAATATATAAGGTAATAGTGCACTAGAGTGGTCAATCAACCAGCTTTCTCTGATGTTTTCCAAAGCATTTGCACAAAATTATCAAGTCTTAACAAATATTTTTCAGTTACTCCTTTTGCAATTAACAGGTTCATTGGAAACATACTACCGCAGTAGGTTTAATCCAAGGCAGACTAAAAACAATTGAACTATTGTACTAGGTCCAAGGACCAAGTATATCAAGATACAGAACAACCTACTGATCCACCTAAGGTAACACTTTGCAAACCATACTAACAGGAGCATATGATCTTAAATTTAGAACTTAAAAGTAGCACCTTTGAGTTTGGCTCCAAAGCAAAGGTGAGGGAAAAATAAGATTTTCATTATTTTACAAATAAAAGAGTATAAATGACAACTTTCACTCAACTGTTCATAATAAAACAATTAGGCCTAGTAGTGAAAAGTTTCTTTTGCTTTTATACCAAAACAACATCAAAAAGAACATTCAAAACTATATATATTTTTGACAGATTCTACAGCACCAGAAAATTATGAAAATACCAAAACAAAAACCTCCAAGTTCACTGAAATTTTACAATGTTTCTTGAGCAACTTTAGTCCTTAAATTGAGAACAACCATAAAACAGTTATGCACTATACAGGTAATATCTATCATAAAATATGTAATTAGCTTTCAGTCCTGGAGGTAAGGCTATCTAGTGTGACTGTGAACTATCATGAAATGTCTAATTATCACTACTAAAAAGAGTTGCACCGTCCATTTGAAATTACAAGCCAACCAAAAACAAAAAAACAAAAAACAAAAATAAAAGAATAAAACCCAACCCACCCTTTTTAAAATTTGAATGTAATTATATGAACAAAGGTGTGGTCTTTCTTGTCATTACCAATTAACCATTCCTCACGCAAACAAATTGGATCAAGACAAATTCACTTATTCATGAAGAACTTAAATCACAATATTTTTTTACTATAAAATATAATGAAAGATAAACTCATAGAGATGTAATGACAATAATTATTACGGAGTTTTACAAGCATGATAAACCTGCTGAAGATATTTAATCGAACAATGGTTTTAACAAAGGGGAAGGAATTGTTGCCTCATCATGAGTTCCCAATACACAAACTCTAGTGTTATGTACCACCTTGTGCTGCGATTGTAGCACTTCATGTACTAAACGAGGTACATATCATCACCATCCAGGAGAGGGGCAACGTGAACTTCATGCCCTCGGTTGGCCCATTGCTGAATATGGACAGCATGTTCTGCCGCCCAGTCCTTCTCCCCTTTACCCTGGAGGAATATTTTGTTAAGGGCAGTTGATGTATCCACATCAAATGGAACTAGTTGCTTCATCCCAAATTAACAGAAGACCCACTCGAGATGATGCCCCTCCACTATCCAAAAGTAGAACAATGGTACCTCGACCCTCCAAATATGCTGCCCGGCGATGCAATACGCAGGCAAGGACCCAACGTATGCGTGTATGGCTCCCATACAATCTGCATATGTGGATTATGTTTGTGATAGTGAGACATCATACTAATTTAAGATTATGTTTGTGATATGTAATATGGAAAGCATGGAATGTCTTGCTTCTATTCGTACACAAAATCGTCAAGGATTATTGGGCAGAAAGTAAAATAACAACAACATTGTGTTCAAAATATTAACAAAATGAAGTCAACAAGCAATTAAATTGCAAAGAATGATGAGGTAGTGCAGCATTATGGTTGTATCAATCAAATGTTGCTACTGTAGTTAGTGTTGAAATACTCATTGACATACTATAATAATTAATTAGTAGTTGGTAGCAAATATTAATGCCCATTGTATTGTACTAGGACTACGTTTGTAAAGTCTTAGGTTTTCTTAGATGATCCACAAGTCATAATCATATGTTGTAAATGCCTTACTAGCTTCTACCATGGTTAATTAGGAGTTTGTTTGGTCTTTCTTTTTTGCTGAATGTATGTTTGGTCAATGAATTATATTTCTTTCTCATGTATCATATCGTTTGTGGTACATGTTATGGATAAAGTTAGAGAGATATATAAGAAATACAACAATGTAACTGTTAGAACTTAGAAATACACTGTTAGGTTCTAAAGATTTAGGAATTTATGTATTTAGAACTCTAATTTGTATTATTGGCAAACCATGATCAAAACAGGTTATTTAGTCTTGTTTAGACTTGCTCAAAGTTGGTCTTTCATGTAAAGTTGGAATCGAGTGGCTGCAAGATGCATTGGTGCATTTTGGCCTGGTTCGATCGATCGAAGGAAAGACTCGATCGATCGAATCTCGGGCAGAATGTTTTTCTGCAGAAAATTCCAGCTTAGCCCTAACTCATTAATCGTTTTGGGTTTTCTGTTTTTACCCTAGGTATATAAAGAAAAACCCTAGCCACATTTTTAGAGTTGCTCCAGTTGAGCTGTTGCTCATACTTTTCTGTTTTGTGTAAATCTCTTGTGAGATCTAGAGGAGTTTGCCTTTACACAAAGTTTAGGATTTTCAACGTAAAGATTACTTCAACATCTTGATGATCAACTCGGTTGCTACCATTGAAGCTTAAATAATATCAAGCACGGGTGCTTGTAGCTGATTAGAGAATCCAAGAAAGAAGGAGTCCGTGGATTCAGAGTTTGCACGTGGTCGTGTCAGTAAGTTCTACTGGTGGGTAGCATTAGGAAGTCAAGCGGGGAGCTTATAGTCCTTCTGTATGAACTTCGATTCTTTCGCATAGTGGATTCAGGTTTACCTTGAGGATAGCTAGGTCAAATCCTCCCCAAGTTTTTACCACGTGGTTTCCTGGGTGATCATATCTTGTGTTATTTACTTTTTCGCTGCTTTATATTCTTGATATGATTGTTTGATTGTTTTAACCTAGAATTGCATAATTTGATTAAGTAACAACTTGGCTAATTAACTAGGCTACTCAATCTGGTTATGTTTTAAGGGGTCTAAAACCGTTCAAGTGGTATCAAAGCAGGTAGCTCTTTTGTTAGAGATTTTTTGATCTCTGAGCTGATCCTTGACCCCGGTTGTCATGGAGCATGGACACTCTCTTGTTGTTCCTCCTCATTTTGATGGGAATAACTATGCTTATTGGAAAGTAAGGATGAAAGCATTCGTAAAATCCATTGATGAGAAAGTTTGGAATTTCATTGAATACGGATGGCAGAAGCCCACTACTCCTGTGAGTGAGTGGCAAACTTCTGAAAAAGAAGCAGCAGGCTTCAATAGCAAAGCTATGAATGCCATCTTTAGTGCTATTTCTATGGAAAAATTTAAGAGGATCTCTAATGTTGAGATTGCTCATACTGCTTGGAAAATCCTCCAAACTGTGCCTAAAGGCACAAAGGCAGTTAAGATCAATAAACTGCAGCAATTGACTTCTAGATTTGAAAGCATTAGAATGTCTGATGATGAATCTTTTGATGAATTCTATGCTAAATTAAATGACATTGTTAATTCTGCTTTTAATTTGGGTGGAATCTATAATCAACCTAAAATTATTAGGAAGATTCTTAGATCTTTAACTGAGGACTTTAGACCCAAAGTGACTACCATAACTGAGAGCAAGGATGTGGACTCCATCCCTGTTGATGAGCTTATAGGATCTCTTCAATCCTATGAGTCTGACCTACCCAAAGTGAACAAATCCAAATCAATGGCTGTTAAGTCAGTTGATGATGTTGATGGTAGTAGATTTGATGATGAGCTCTCTGCTACAGAGATTGCGTACCTTGCCAAAAACTTTAAAAACTTTCTTAGGAATAACAATAGAAAGGCAAGAGGTACAAACACTGTTGAACCTAGAAACTTTAGGAAGAATTATCCCACTAAGGTTAATAACTTTGGAAAACCTAGAGAAAAAGTTGGTCAACCTTCAAACAATCCATTGGGTGCTCAATGTTTTGGCTGTCAAGGGTATGGTCAAGTGAAATCTGAATGTCCTACATTCTTGAGGTCTAAGGGTAAAGCTATGGTTGTAACCCTTAGTGATAATGAGGTTTCTAATGATGAGTCCGGATGTGACGAGGATGGAAACTTCACTGCTTTCACTGCTACTGCTATAGTCAATGAAAGTATATCTATTGAAGAGAACCCTTATGAATGGGAACTCTTTGAGGATGCAGATCTTCAAGAGACCTACAATAAACTTTGCAAAATTGCTGCAAAGGATGCTATGAATGTTGAACTTGGCCTGAAGAAAATTGAATCTCTTGAGCTTGAAAAGAAAAATTTGCTTGTTAAACTGTTTGATGCTAATGATCTTTTGAACAATGTTAAATCTGAGAACTTGCTTTTGCTTGATAAAGTTAAAACTTTGAAACATGATTCATCTGTTGCTAGATCTGCTAGTTCTAAACTTGATCAAATGTTAAATGTTCAAAAGTATCCTTCTGATAAATCTGGTTTAGGATATGTTGAAAGCATTTTTGATTCTACACCACATTCCATGAACTTTGTTCCGTCTTCTTCTTCTGAACCTTCTGTGAGTGAGGTTGTGAGTGAAACTGTCAAACCCCCTGTGAGTGAGGTTGTCAAATCTGTAGAAGCTTCACCTCCTAAGAAGATTAGGGTTGATCTAAGAGAGTCTAAACCTAAGGATTCTACTCTTTCTAAGGACAAGATGCATGGTAAACCTGCTTGGGTTTGTCATTACTGTGGAAAGTCTGGACACATTCGTCCTAAATGTTACAAGCTTTAAGCTGCTAAGAGAGCAAACAAACCAAAGGTGTCTGTGCCTCAAGCACAAGATCCTATGGCACTTATTTGTGAATTGATTAAGGCATTGAACCTTTATTCCAATTCTGGAGTTGGAAATCACTCTAATGTGAACAAGAACTCCAATGCTCATGTTGCATCTAAAAGGTCTTGGATGCAAAAGACTCGATCTAATTGAGTCTCTCTGACATGGTCTTTGTGCTTCATTGCTCATTCCTCTGACTATTGTTCTTTGGTTTTTGTGTTTTTTTTAGGACTTGCATTGTATTACATTCATGCATTTCATTCTAGGATTTATTTGTTTTCTTTTTAATTAAAAAAAATGAGGAAAGCAAAAGAAAGCAAAAATGTGTTTGACATTGTTTTCTTGGTTTTCGAAAACAAGGTTGGTCAATTTATTTTCACATAACATGTCTTATGTACCTTGTTTAGCTTTGATGAGCTTATTTATTGCACTTGACTAGTTGAAGCTTTGTAATGCATGTTGTGTGGGAAAGATGTTTATGGTGTTTATCACTTTGTCTTGATCTTGAAGTCACATATTGTTTGACTGTCAGACTTGATCCTTTTGAAAAAGGCATAAATAACCATCTCACCACTGTTCACTAGCCAATCATGAATACCTTAGTGCATATCATAAGATTTTGTACTCGAGAAAGTGTAGCACATGCACAAAAAGAACATAAGGTATAGCCTCAACTTAATTGCTTAATGCTTAAAATTGGTGTGTACTATTAGGCTTGACGCCAATTCACTTAATTAAAAATGGTGTGTACTATTAGGCTTGATACCAATTCACATAATTAAGAGGCTAAATACAAGAAACTTACATGATTCCAAGCTTATGTTTTAGGAGATGTGGGAGTTATATGATGTAACTCTTTAGGTGATAGTCTCTTTTAAATTCTGTGTGATGAATTTTGTAGACTTTGTGATTGATTTCTATTTGCATATCACCTCACATGTATCTCAAGTTTTTGCTAGTTGGCACACACTACACGAGTTACTCTTTGCTAAACACTGTACATGTTATTGTGTGTGTTTTTGGTTTGACCAACCAAGTTTAAAAATATCTTGAGAATTATGCAAAACATAATTTTTGGCTGTGAAATTAAATGAAGAACTGGCTGAAACTGTCTTTGGAGAAATTGGGATTATAAATTTGGGTTTTTGAAAAAACATTCCATTTCATCTCATACTCATGCATTGTGTTTCATTGTTTTTAATGCTTTGAGGAGTTATTTTCAAAAAATTGGTTTGATTTTTCAAAACTTGATTTTTCCCAAAACACTGTGATCCGCTACCTATTTTGATTGATCCAGTCTATTTTTCGATCGATCGAAAATTTTAAAATCTTTTTTAAAACTTTCGGAATGATTCGATCGATCGAATGTATTTTTCGATCAATCGAAAGTCGAGAATCAGGTTTTTTAAACAGTGATATTTGACTGATTCCATTCCTTTTCAAAAGAGTTTTTCAAACTCTCTTTTCTCTCTCCGACTAGGCAAGGATCTACAGCGATTTTTTGTCGTTTTCCTCCAAAATTTTTGCAAGAATTCTCTTCCCTCTAGCCGTAAGTCTCTTTTGCCCCTCATTTTTGGTTTTAATTGCATTTTTCATGCAATTTATCTCAAATTTTCAGACCTTTCTAAAATTGGGATTTTTGATGATTCATGCCAAATTTTGTGCAATTGATCAATGGATTTTGATGGGGACATGTTATAAACTTGATTGTGATTGCTTAATTTGATCAATTTTGAGTTTTGTCAGAAATTGAAATTTCTAGGGTTTATGTTTGGTTCCGAATTGGGGATTTTGTTCAATTAGGTTGAATTTGTTGAAATTGGCTTGTTGATTGGATGTGATTAGGCATTATAATCTGTGTGTTATGTTTTGTAATGCTTAATTCATCCATGTGTTTCAAAATTTTTTAAGTGGTTTTAAAATTTTTTGGGGTTTTTGTTAGAAACTCTATGCTCAAGCCATTTTTCTTCAATTGAACTTAAGTTTGAACTGTGTTTACTGCATTAGTACATGCATCGTGCCATTTTAACTATTCATGCATCATATAGATTTTTGCTCTATATTTTTTTTTGTGCTAATTTGCAGTCTGCTCTTGGTTTTTTCTTTTTCTTTTTCTCTCTTTCTTGTATCTCTGTCCTTTCCTTAGCATCATGCCTAGGAAGACTAGAGCTCGTAGGTCCATCCCTTCACCTACTCCTTCCCCCCCATCTTTTGACCGAGAGAAATTTCCTAGTGAGAAAAACCAGGAAATTTATGAGAAGCTAAACCTTAGGCGTAAGATCTGGTCTGAGCGATCTGTTATTCTAGATGAGTTAGATCTTGCCATTAGGGCAAACATAAAGCGTCGGGGCTGGTTACCCTTGGTGGATATTTCTGAGCCTCCTCCACCTGCTACCTTGATCCGAGAGTTCTTTTCGAACATCTCAATCTGCATCTATGATTCCAACAGTTTAGTAAAGAGTTGGATACAAGGCGTAGAGTACACCATTACTCCTACAGTAGTGGCTGATGTTCTTGGGGTACCTTTGGTCTGGCACCCTGTCTATCCCTATGATGAGTCTCCTGTTCTGAGTGATGTCATGTCTTACATCACTAGGTCATCTATCCAGTGGGGTTCTGATCCTAAGATCACCACTGCTGAGCTTTCTGAGCTACACTATCTTATCTTTAGGATAGCGTGTCATTGCTTTTGGCCCATTTCTCATCTGCACACCATTCCTTTCTAATAGGTCACAATCTGAATGACCCCTTGTGATTAACCCTAATTAATTAATTTAGCCAAGTAATTAATTAATCAATTAATCATGCAATTTTATGGAAGCACAAACAAATCACAAACAACTAAATAAGCAGCGGAAAATAAATAACACGGTGATTTATTTACGAATGGGGAAAACCCTAATGGCAAAAACCCCACCGGGTGATTTTCAGGTCACCACTCCTGAAACTCCACTATTATCAAATCAAGCGGTTACAAGTAAAGGAATCCCAAGTACCTTACCAACCTACAGTTGAACCCTTACCCCAATACCCAATTGGACTTGATTTGTAGTGACAGTCTCCACCTTTGATGCACGGCTCCCAAGTATGTGACTAACCAATGCGCGGATCCAAGTACGCGACTTCAGAACACCAACTGAGGAAGAATGGTTGGTTGCAAAGTTCTTCAGATCATCCTTTATGATGAATAGCAGGAAGATGCTTGGTTACAAAACCATATGGTGCAAATACACAGCAACTTCTTGATAAAAGATGAACTAGGTCAAGAACTTCATCTGTTGATCACAATTTTCTTGAACAGAGATTGCTCAATGATAATGCAACTTGTGTCACCCATGACGGCTCTTAAAATAATCATTTTATATGTTTAGGGTTAGAAGAAAAGAAGGCCCAAAAACATATTCACGGATCCCAAGAAAATCAGATTGGAAATCTGACTTTTTAAATCTCGACAGATAGCAGGTGTCGAGGTAGCTATCGAGCAGGTGTCGAGCTTTAAAAACTTTGCACTTCAGCTTGCTTTCTCTTGGACAGACTTGATGACTTCAACACTTGACCTTGAAACATTGTTTCTTGAAGTATTAAAAACACCTAGAACTACCCAATTACAAGTAAAGTGCGTTTTGTCAAAGGATTAGCCAATTTACATAACTAAGTGACATATGTTCTTAAACAAGTTAAAACATATATGTCCTAACACTTTCGAGAGGTGTGTATTTCTGTACGCTCTTGTTACTGATGCTCCTATCAGTTTTCCCCACTTGTTCCTTTGTTCTTTGAACGATGTGTATAGGAGTTCTTCTTCTTCTCATGCACTGGTTCATCCTATTTTTATTCATAGGATTCTTCTCTATTTAGGTTTAGAGGATTTCCCTTTCTCAGAGCCTGTGCATGTTATCGGTCCCATAGGTGCGTCTTTTCTTAGACAGAGGGCTGCTCATCTTCGAGCTGGCTCTCAACACCCTAGGTCTGAGCCTTCTGGGTCTGCACCTCCTTCCTCTTCTTCTACAGGTCCTTCTGGTGAGGATGTTCCTGATCTTGATGCTGCTGCTGCTGCTGCTGTTCCTCCACCTCCATTGAATGAGTTTGATATTCGTCGTACTTTGGAGACTATCATGACCATCCAGGCGGCTCATGGTCAGCTTTTGGTGGACATTTTTGACGAGATCCGAGCTTTACGAGCTGATCTGGCGCATCTTTGATCACCATCACCACCTCCTTTTGATGATGGATTGTGATTGCCCTTTGGCATTCCGTCACAAAAAGGGAGAGTAGAGTTTTGTAGAGGAGTTTTGTAGTGAGGGAGATTTTTTTGTTTTGTGGAGTAGATTGTATTTAGGCACTTCACCTTGTATATCATTTTTTTTTTTGGATATTCATGTTAGGGGGAGTAACATTGATTGATATACATGATTGTTTGCTGATTCTTGTTTCTTTGGATTCAATGCCTATTGATTTATATTCCTTGAGTTAATTCATTGATATATATCTTTATTATGTGTTGTGTGAATCATACAAGAATGATATACCTGTTTATATACTATTTTCTGTCACACATGCGTTTATGCGTTTGTTAAGTATTTCAGGAATATACAGGTTGATTCAATTGAGCTACTATCTATACTTGCAACTGATGGATAGTAGTTAGGATTGAATTTTAGTTTTTATGAGCATTATGTTGTAAAGGGCTGTTTAATTGTAAACTTTGAGCTTAGTGTGTGTTTTGTCACGGATTGCCAAAGGGGGAGTTTGTTAGGTTCTAAAGATTCAGGAATTTATGTATTTAGAACTCTAATTTGTATTGTTGGCAAACCATGATCAAAACAGGTTATTTAGTCTTGTTTAGACTTGCTCAAAATTGGTCTTTCATGTAAAGTTGGAATCGAGTAGCTGCAAGATGCATTGGTGCATTTCGGCCTGGCTCGATCGATCGAAGGAAAGACTCAATCGATCGAATCTCGGGCAGAATATTTTTCTGCAGAAAATTCCAGCTCAGCCCTAACTCATTAAACGTTTTGGGTTTTCTTTTTTACCCTAGGTATATAAAGAAAAACCCTAGCCACGTTTTTAGAGTTGCTCTAGTTGAGTTGTTGCTCATACTTTTCTGTTTTGTGTAAATCTCTTGTGAGATCTAGAGGAGTTTGCCTTTACACAAAGCTTAGGGTTTTCAAGGTAGAGATTACTTCAACATCTTGATGATCAACTCAGTTGCTACCATTGAAGCTTAAAGAATATCAAGCGTGGGTGCTTGTAGCTGATTGGAGAATCCAAGAAAGAAGGAGTCCGTGGATTCGAAGCTTGCACATGGTCGTGTCAGTAAGTTCTACTGGTGGGTAGCATTAGGAAGTCCAGCGGGGAGCTTGTAGTCCTTCTGTATGAACTTCGATTCTTTCGCATAGTGGATTCAGGTTTTCCTTGAGGATAGCTAGGTCAAATCCTCCCCAGGTTTTTATCGTGTGGTTTCCTGGGTGATCATATCTTGTGTTATTTACTTTTCCGCTGCTTAATATTCTTGATATGATTGTTTGATTGTTTTAACCTAGAATTGCATAATTTGACTAAGTAACAACTTGGCTAATTAACTAGGCTACTCAATCTGGTTGTGTTTTAAGGGTCTAAAACCGTTCATACACATTAACAGTAATAAAGGAGCCCCAACATAGGAAACAAAACACATTTAATCCTACACAACACAAAACTAAATGAAATTATATTGAGTTCAAGCCTGAGATAGAGTTGGCAGTGTATGAAAATTGGAGAAGAAAAAGAGAAGATTGTGTGCGTGATTAGAATAATCTTCTAACTCATATTTAATAGCTTTCCCATGCATACTTTGGGTTAGCAACTAGTTAATATTAATCTTAAGTATTAATCTTAACATAACACTACAGCAGTATTCTGCATCAATACAACTCCTTAATCGGGGATAAAACCTTGAATCACCATATTCAATTCTCTAACTTCAATCAATTCCTTCCCCCTTTTTTTTCTTTTTTTTTTTCTTTTTTTGTCTATTGACAATAGGTAATTTAGGGTGCAGGAGTAGAATTTAAAGGCAGCATTCACCAATACAAAACTTGATGACAATCAGCACCATGATTCAAATTAATCTAACGAAGCATCAATACCAAGCATAGATCCTAAATAAACTAGAAGGCTTCAATAAAAGCATAATCAACCTAGAAAGGAACCAATATTCTTAAATCAACTCATTCCTACAACAATCCAAGAATTCAAACAAAAATCAAAATAAAAATATGGTCATGCAATTGAGGGAAACGAAAATAAAAACCTCAAATTAAGGACGTAAATTAACCGAATGCCTGCTATGCCTGTAATGTAGCCAGCGACATCTAGTACACAGCAAGGACGCGTGTGGCATGCTCTACGGTGCTCTTTGGCCCGCTCCACCTAGCAAACATGGGGTTTCGACAAATGCTCGTTACTGAGCTTTACATTTAACAAACTTTGCTTTATATTTGACATCCATATACTAAGCATTGATAAGTTTCTTTTTTTTGTTCGTTTGACATATTTTTAATTATACCAAAGAGACAAATAAAATCTAATATACTATTACACATAAATAATTATTCCTAAGAGACACTTAGCTTTAATAACGAGAACTCAATGAACGTACCTAATGGCAAGGGGCCCTGAGTGCACTGGCGATAGAGGCAGCCTCGTAATAAGGCATATTCATGGGAACTTTGAATAGGCCCATAGCTGCACCAACAAAAGTGCTCCTTCAATCTGCATCGCATCCTTTTCGATGCACTACAAAGATGCCTGTAGAGTTAGGCGAAGGCTGCACCACCCCAGCTGTACCGTCTCGCATTGCTAATTGGTTTGAAGAACTGCAGAGGCAACAGTGAGATCCAGTCCACCGACTTGTCCATAACAATAGGGCCCCCATCCGTACAAGTATGTGGTAGCGAGCATGTTGCTGCACGACTTCGTCACCAATGTCCACAACTGGGGGAGCGGCAAACTGTGCATCAAGCCACTTGTATTGTATCCTCGCCCTAACAAGGGTAGACTTGTTTGAGTTCGGTATCACAGGCGAAAGTTCATGGCCCAGCAAGTCTCGGCACACCAAGTTCCATTGCTGGTCTGTCCTCCCAGTGACAGGCAACCCATCCACCAGAATCCCCAACATCACCTTTATATCTTGCAAGGTGATACCCATTTCTCCATAGGGTAAGTGGAACGTGTGCGTCTCCGAATGCCACCGCTCGACCAAGGCCGTAATCAAGGCATGATCGACCTCCATATCAGGAACCTTGAATAACTCGGCCAAACCTACTGCATCTATGTATTGCATGATACGTGGGTCTTGCCCATCCTGCGATAATACATATTTACAATGTCGAACCTTTATGATGCCAAGCAACTCCTGCACATGGACAAGTATTGTGTTAGGTAGTGCACATGAGGTAATTATAAAACAGACATGTATTAATAATACAATTACATACCTCGTCGGCAGCACACCTCCAAAGCGGGGTTAACCGATCATTCGGCTGTTGGGTCAACTGGGTCTGATCGTTAGGTCCAAGCTGCACTCTATCTGACATGGCAACAAATAGATTGTTAGCAATTATCTAACAAGTAAACCACAATTAATATAAAATAAAAGCATGGATACAGTAAGACATATTATGATCCCAACAAGATTGTCAACATCACTTCTTGCCCCCACTTAACATGCAACCCAAAAGCAATCAAATTAAAGCTTAAATTAATAAGAACTTGCCATAATTTTACATTAAAACACTTTTTTTTTTCTATTATCTGTAATTGAAGTAAAAAAACAAAAAAATGACTAATTAATGTGCTAGAAACTTGATTGATACCTAGATGTTCAACATCTGAGCAATATTTAAATGTGATAGTTCTTTTTGGTTTATGATGTCTTTGAGAGTGATTTTAACAGGGAAAATATCAATTACAATTATTAGGAGCTGCATATTAGGTTTCCAATTAAATTTAACCATGCAACACACAATATGTGATCTTCCCCCAAGGACATTTAAATTCAACTCTAGCTTATGACCAATGCAGTGACATAGTAAATATAAATTGCGACAACTCAATGTTTAGGTATTCTGTTCTCAGACCTGTTCAATCAATCAAACTTGGCCTTTTCAACAAAGTAACATTCTCTATAAGGTCATCCTTGACAGCTCCCCATTTTATGTCCTATGCAATTGCCCGTTTATAATGGACCACTAAAATCCCTACAGCTACAGGTCATTTGGTCTCAAGTTGTCAACTTAATATCTAGAAACCTATACTAAGTATTCTACATTTCTACTCACTAGATATGTAAGCATACCATGACTCAGTCAGCCCATTTCCCTGCTTGTTAGGTCTATTTTCAACATTTTAGGAGTTAATTCTACTCAATTTCCTGCTTGGTGAGTCATTTTCAAATTTTAGGAGTTAGTTCTAGATCTGTTTATATGAGTATGACTCTATCAGACTCCAAAATATACCTAGGTCCAGTATTAGCTACAAGCAATAGTCAAGATTCTACATTAGACCATAAAGCTTAAATTTTATCAAATAAAAACCATGTACAACAAAAACCAATGAAGTATACAGGATGTATACCCTAAGTTTCTAGTACAAACTACAAATTACAAATACTATGAGAATAGAAAGCTTTGGAGGTCTAGGTGCATTCAATAACATCCAATAATACAACAACCTATTAATTGAAATTTAAGACTCTACATGGACAACTCTTGGCAAAATATCCTCTCTCTCTCTCTCTCTCTCTCTCTCTCTCTCTCTCTCTCTCTCTCTCTCTGGACAACTCTTGGCAAAATATCCTCTCTCTCTCTCTCTCTCTCTCTCTCTCTCTCTCTCTCTCTCTCTCTCTCTCTCCATAAAAGGAACATAAAACAAGATGGTACAGAATTCCAAAACACCAAAGAAAGCATGAAAGTTGTTTGGTTTTAGCAATAAATAAAGAATACTTGAAAGATTAATCTTAATTTGTGGCAGAGCACACTGATGAATTAATACAATGGTAATTCAATTAACATTAATAGAAACTAACAAAAAGGTACCAGACAAAAGTAAAGTCATTGAGACATCTTATCACCAAATTGTCTTACTATTTTAAAAGAGATTTTATCATTTGGTTCAAGATTCAAATGAATGATGGAAGATTTGAGAACCAACATTTAACAAAAACATAAAAAGTATATGATTGACAGTAACATAAAACAAATGAAAAAACAAAGATAGATTGAAGTAACAGTCAACATATTATAACTCACACATTCTTAGAGAGAATGAAAGACAAAGATAGATTAATCCCCCTTTGATAATCATAAAACAAATGAAAAACATTGAAGATTAATATAAACAATAATCATAAAACAAAAGTTACAAACTTTGATGTGCATGTAGTCTCTATTCTCAATGTCAATGCATAGATTAATATAAGAAACTTCACAAAATGGAAATCATGAAATTCATATCATGGCTTGAACTCTAATGAAAGCAGCAATATATTCTCTATTTTCAATGTCAATGCAGCAAATTGAAATTCTACAATAAATGAAATCAGAAAATGATATCAACATGAAGTTCAATGTCCACACCTATCGCAAAAATGGAAAATCTTTATATAAACTATACTTTCATATATTAATAAATAAATTTTATTAATAGAACAAGTTATTTCATGTTCATTTGTCTTATGATAAATAATGGTAATTTATTAATAGAACATGTTACTTAATGTTCATGATGATAAGCACACCATAACCTAAAAGAATTATGCACAAAGCTAAGTGATTATGTGAAATCTAGAAAGGGGTTGCTATTTGTAAGCACCCCAGGCACGAGACCAATCAACCAAAGTTCTAATCAACAATGATTCCAACTTAGTCTTTAATCAATTTGTATCTTCAACTATACAACTATTTTGCTCCTTCCACAGTAGCCATTTGTTTTGGCAATATGAAAAAGAACTTTTTCAACCAACCCATTTTCAAATAGCAAAAAATTTAACTAGCACTTATTATCATCTTTTCTTCCCTAGGAAAAATCTGAACCTGAGTCATACCCATAAAACAAATGAAAAAAAATTCAAAATTTTGGTAATGCGAGATCCCCCTCTAATAATCATCCATTCCCCACAAAACAAATGCAGCACAAAACAATAATCAACGGCAGAGCAATGTACTTGTAATCAACGACGGCGAGTATAGTGAGGGTTCAAAAAGGGTACGGCAAAGCACCAGGGTACTGGCAACGGCGACTTATCGAAAAGGGTGAGGGAGGCTGATGGAGGGTAGGGAAGAGTGAGAAAGCGTGATCGCAGAGAGCGAGGGAAAGTGTGCAGGGAGCGTGTAGAGGGTGAGTTATGGCAGAGAGCGAGGGAGAGTGAACAGGCAAAGAGTGAACAAGCATTATGAGACGTTGGGTTTGAAAATGTAAAGCAAACTCAATTTTATATTGACCGAGTTATGTGTTTATAAACAACCATTCTTTAATTGGAAAAGGCCACGTCTGCTTTGCCAACGTGGCACAAAGCTGAAGCTAACTCGATTATTAAACGACCGAGTTCTTCACATAACTTGATTTTAGTATTGTCGAGTTACAAAAGAAGGGCATTTCCCTAATTAGTTTGGAAAATGGAAAAAAACACTACTTAGTTTGGGAGAAAAGGGCATTTGCCCATTTTGGCCATTATTTATTTTATAATACATTTATTTTATTTTCTTTTTCTTTTTCTTTTTCACACACAACAACCACCATCTATTCTTTTCCTTCATTCTCTAGATATATAAAGAAATAATAAATACCTAAATGTAAAATGAATTTGATTAGTGTAAATTTACACAATTAAATGTAACAAACGTATAAATTTACACAATTATACACGAACTGATATGAGTCATTTTTAGAAAAAATTGTGTAAATTCTACATATTTTTCCTATTATATATGAATTGGTGTGAATGGTTTAACATCCCAGTCTCAAGATGTTAACCAAGAGGTACAAAGCTTAGAGCACTAACATCCGGGGATGGGAACTAATTGCTATTTTGCCATCTAAAAGCCTACTTTATTTATTATATTAACTCACTTTACAATACAGCCTACATCCCAGTTTTTATTTTTATATATAACCTATTAAAATAATATAACTACACAATAAAATAATATAAAAAACTGAATTCTTTTTTCCTATCTTCTCAGCCACCCACTACCACTATAGAATAACCCAATGACACCACCTACCTCCACCATTGTTGATCAGCCAAATTGCACCACCCACCACCACTGATTAATTCAAACCACCCAAAACCAATACCCAATACCTAAAACCCAAACCACCCATTGCCACCGTAGAGCATCCCAATAGCACCACCCACCACCACCACCGAGCAATTCAAACCCAAACCAAATACCCAACTCACCAAACACCTAAACAAAAAATCACCAAACACCCCAACAAAACCAAACCCAAAGGCACAGCCACCACCACCCTGAGCAAAACCCAGCCACCAACGAAACCCAGCCTCCAAACAAGCCTAGCAAGCACCAAATCTCACTACCAAATGGATCCAGCAAGCAAAACAACCCACCACCAAAAGCCAGCCACTGATTTAACTCCACAACCGAAACCCATAACCTAGACATGGCAAAACGGGCATGTTGGGTCGGGTTAACCAGGTTGCAAGTTAAAAACGGATTCAAGTCAATCAGGTTGCAGGTTCGGTCGGGTTGACCCATATTTTTCACATAAATTTTTTTTTATTTATAGAAAAAAACATGTATTTGCCATTTAGAAAGTCATGCAACAAATTACTTGATGTAAAATGCATTACTTTGAATTTACCACTTATATCAAGAATGAATTACACTTATTAATACTTATTCAATAATTTTAAAATTATACAAATTCTAACATTGCTATCTAAAACAAAATAACACAAAGATAAGAAAAACAAATACACAAGTTTTATTTCTACACAATATCAACATCCCAAAATATAAAATAAAATTACAAATGACTTATTGGATAATTCATTTGACAAAAAAAAAAAAAAAAAACATATAAGAAATTTACAATCTTGAAAATTAATTTTATAATCTATTGTCAATTGTGGTAGACACTCTATTTCAATTTGAGATTTATATTAAAATTTGATTGTTTACTTATTTATACATGGTCTCTTTTATGAATATCATATAATTGTTAAGCACCACACACTCTAGGAAATATCATAATTTATTTTGAAAAGCCGTTTATTTTGGACATAAGTTGTTAAAAAATAGGTCTAAGCATTCATAATTTATGTTAATTTGATACTTTGGCTTCACTATTTTCACACTTGTGAATGTTTCTCACACATGTCTACAATTTTAAATCTATGTTTTTAACTGAACTGTAACCAGATTATCTTGGCATGCACTTTGCTATTTGATATCTAAAAATCTTTACACATTATAGAATGCCCAATCATTCATCTTTCAATTAATTTGCATACAGTTATGTAAATGTCTCAATTGTTTCCTTAAAGCTCACAACAAACAATTAAACCAATCTTAATATTATTATTATTATTATTATTACCAAAAAAAAAAGTTTTAAAAAATGGTTCGGGTTCAGTTCGAGTCGCGGGTCAGGTCGGGTTAACCCACAAAAAATACGGGTTGGGTTATGAGTCAACTCGATTTTGTTTCGAGTCAAAAAAATCGAGTTTGGGTAGGTCTTTTCCGGGTCGGATTAGAAAATTCTGACCCATTTTGCCATGTCTACCACCACCAAAACCCAGCAACCTCCGATTCGATCCAACCAAAACTTAGTCAAATGAGAAGAAATAGATTGAGCGAGAAACATGCTGTGAATAGAGAGAGAATAATGGGAAAAGTAGAAGAGAGAAATAGAGAATTGAGATAAAGAAGAGAGGAGGTGGAGAGACCAAGAAGGGAAAAAAACAAAATAAAGAGAGAATAGGGAAAGTTAGAGAAGAGAGACAAACGGAAATAATAATAATAATAATAAAATAATAATAATTATACAACCTGTGAACAGAGCTTCCACATCATACAATAGATAATAGAAGAAGCCTTGATTTTGCACATTTTACTCAAAAAAACACCCACATCAGTAGTTGCATTAGTTTGCATATATCCACAAGTTCTACAGTAATCGTGCATATATGCACGGTTACTGTACCTTTCTACATATCTATACTATATATAAGAGGATTCCCCTCCTTCAACTGGACTTTTTTTATGTCAAAAATACCCTCATCAAGTATCCAATAAATTTTTTTATAAGTTTTTAAAAAATAGGGTCAACAACGTCACACCAATTTCCTTCCTTTTTTTTTTCACGAGTTCAGAGATTTTTTTTTTTTTTTTTTAACTTTCTAAAATAGACATCCTTAAATTTAGATTTCATTTTTTTTTTTCCAATTTCTTTTCACGTTCTTTAATTCTTTTTCGTTTTTTTTTTCACGTTCTTTTAAAAACTATATAGTTCTTTTTTTTTTTTTTCATCAACCTATTGGATGAGGTTTTTTTCTTTTTTGGATAGAATTATTGATGTAGTTACTGTGGGATAAGGATAGGGTTTTTTTAATTTTTTTTTTCAACTTACTGTAGGTTTTTGTTTTGATAAGTAGGGTTGTTTTGAAATCATGAGTTAGTGGAAGAGTGGTTTTATTTTATTTTATTTTTTAATTTATCCTTTCCCAACCTTTTTGAAACACTTATTCTTATCCCAGTCTTTTCAAATACTACACCATTTTCAATACACATTCAAAAAATAAATCACATTTACTACTTATCTGTTAAAAATGAAATGCACATTTATCTTTTATTTGTTTGAAAAGGAAAAAAAAAAACAATCACATACTACTTTCAAATACAAATATTAAAATCACATTTTAAAAAAATATCTCACATTCATCTCTTTTGTTAAAAAACTATCTCTTTCAGGTGGTTCCAAAAATACCCTCAAAAAATAAATTGTAACTTCTCGAATTAGGGTTAGCAATGTCAAACACCATTCAACCTTTCCCTAAAAAACATAAAATCAGTGAACTCACTCAATACACAATCATCCACCTCTTGTCTCACACTGTTTTTCAGAGCCATTTTGAGAATGAATACTACTGAAAAGGTATGTAAACACTTAATTTTGGTACCGCATCCTCTTTGTACACAATATATATTCATGGACAAAATGGGCTTTTGCCCTTTTCGGGCAAATTAAATAGCTTTATACCCCATTTTCCAAACTAATTAGGGAAATACCTCTCTTTTAAAACTTGATTTATGGTAAATCGAGTTAGATAAAAAAAATTTTGAAACCCTATAGTGGCGTTTTAAGGAGTTTATAGTGACGTTTTAAGGACCTATAATGACGTTTTTTAACTCAACTTTAATGAAATCAAGTTATAGGTAATTTTTTTAACTATAACTCGATTTCATTGAGGTCAAGTTAAAAAACGTCACTATAGGGCCTTAAAACGTCACTATAGACTCCTTAAAAAACCATTATAGAGCCTAACTCAATTAATCACAAATCGAGTTTTAAAAGAGAGGCATTTTCCTAATTAGTTTGGGAAAGGGGGTATAAAACTATTTAATCTGCCCGAAAATGGCCAAAGCCCATTTTGTCCTATATTCACTGAATTTGTTTTCTGTTCATGCAGATTTTTCACTAGAGCCATTTTATGATAGAATTGCATAATCAACACAGGTGGAAAGGAACGTATGCAACATTAAACCTTAAATTTTGGTAGTCATTAAATTTATTGATACGTTTCATTAAATTTTGGTTGACAATGTGTTTTTTTTTTTGTTCATACAAATTTTTTGCTAGAGCCATTTTGTGATAGAGCTACACAATCAACACTACTGGAAAGGAAGGTATATGTAACCATTAGCCTTAAATTTTTTATAAAGAAATGATTTTTTTTAGATAAATAAAACAAAAAAAACATATAACCGATATTCCTTTTTCTTTTCTTTTTTTCGTTTTTAAGTGAATCTGCAAATCTTATAGGGAAAAGTCTGCTCTTCCTCGTCATTACGTTTTTTGTTTGCTTGGTTTTCATTTTTATTATTTTCCTTTTTCTTTTGTGGTTCATGGTTTAGTATTTTGCAACAATATAGGAATACATATATAAGTTGTCTACTTCGGGTCATACACTTAAAATAGTATTCCTTAAGTTCCCTCTTTTATCTGATTCATTTTAGGAAATAAAATGCCATTCATATTTATTTAATAAATAAAACTATTGGCATGTTCATAGTTTGTTTAACATGGTATAATCTAAGATGAAGTTTGACATGGCGGAAAATAAAAGTCCTTTTCAATGATATGTTATTAGTTTGTTTACTACATAAGTGCATAAAGTTATTTTAATTTGTGAGTATTTTAACCGCTAATTTTTATAATAATACCAAAAATTAGTTTTTTTTCCCTTCTCTTTCCTCTCTCTTTTTTTTTTTTTTTTCATGTTTGACTTATACACAACTTTGTTGAACTGCATAAAGGCCCAAATGGATGTGTTTTAAGTTTAATTGAAATCTTTTTCTTTTTTTCTTTTTTTTTCTCTCTCTCTTTCTTTTCCAGGTTAACTTATTGACAATATTGTTGGATTGCATAAAAAAAAAAAAGGCCAATTTGGATGAGTTCGGTGAGATACACTAATACTTGAGTACTGCATGATTTCGAGAATAACTTTTAGTCTTTGTTATTTATATAGTTTACTCCAATGTATGACTGGCATGACAGTTTAAAGTGGTTGTCATTAATGTAGATGTTGTCAAAAAGATAGCTCAATAAAAGAATGACCCTATTTATGTTTGCATATATCAATACATGTAATATATATATATATATATATATTCTCTTAATAATTGTCATACTGGTATTAATTTTTTTGCAACTTATTACTTTCTACATTTAAAAAAAAAAAAAAAAAGATATATCTTGCAAGGTGAATCAACTGAAAAAAAGAAAGAATTATTTACACCTTAAAAGATATATTTTGCGAGGTATGGTGAAAAAATAAAAAAATAAAAAAAAGTTATTCTACGTAAAAAAAAAAAAATTAACCCCATGCATTGCCATTGAAAAATGCAGATACATTTTGAAAAAACGTGTGTAATTATGAAAACATATTAGTTATATCTTGAACTCTATGTTTGATGTCAATAGTGATCTAAATATTAAATAATCACCATTCAATTAGTTAGCTTAAGCATACGCAATCTTCTCAAAAAAAAAACTTAAGCATATGCTTTGCCATTGGTCAATGATTTTTTTTTTTTTTTAAGTGAGTGCAATAAATAAAACAAAAATAATAATTTATATTCATAAAATTAACCTGAAATTTAACCGGTGTAATTGCTTAAATATTGGCCCATATTGATTAATATTTTATAACCTAAAATCTAAAATATTTTTTCCAAACATCTAACGAAAATAATAATTAAATAATAATCATAAAAAAAACGTCAATAACCATGATTAGCTACATTTTTTGCCATATATATGCATAACTTATAAATAACTAGCCTCTGAGCACACACGTGATGAGTATCATCACCAAAAAAAAAACCTTAGGGGTGTGATGAGTATCATATGTGAAGAAATAATTTTTCATCACACTCCTAAGTTTTTTTTGTGATTGAAAAATATAGTAATCCAAAATTATAATAAATACTCTAAATTAACCCTTACCCTAAATTTGAGCACGTGCATGAGCACATGCTCAGAGGCTAGTTATTTTAATATTTTTTCTCTCCCCTCACCTTCTCTCTTTGCCCTTAACTCTCTCCCTTCAACCCATAATCTCTACAATGCAACCTAGCATCGCCAACCACACACAGACCCATCACTGCAACCCACCACCGCTAACTACACAAACCCACCACCGCAACCTACCACCGCCAACCACACACAGACCCACCACTACAAACAGTCCCACCACCATAACCCAACACCACCAACCACCACCACCACAACATGGATACACCACAAAATCAACCAAAAATCAAACACACCCACACAGTGACTCACCAACAGAGTCAGAGAGCAGCATCATTGCAAACTTGTGGCTGTGGGTTGGTGCTTGGAAGTTGATTGGAATGAGTCTCAGTGCTTGTGGAGGAGATTGAAGTTTTTGGGTCTTACATTCTCTCTCTGTGGATCGATGCTTGTGGCGGAGAAAGAGCTTGTGGATCGATGCTTGTGACTGTAAGGGAGAGAGGGAGAGGCAATTTCAACCAAGAGGGGGAGAGGGAGAGGGAGAGGCGATTGTCATCCATGGAGGCGGCGGGGTCTTCAAGGATGGAGAGAGAGAGAGTTTTTAGATGGTAGTGAAGTTTGTTTGTGCGTGGGGTTGGGACAAATTGAGGTAAATAATAAAAAAAATGAGGAAAATGATTATTTAAATAAAATAAATGGTAAAATAGACAAACTGACGTGGGTGTTTTGTAAAATTGGGTGTGTAAAATAGAAAATGCATGGTTTTTTTTTTTTTCTTTTTTGCAAAATAGACAGAAATTTTGCGTCCACTAATGCAATTGCTCTGCAACCTTACTATAGTGGGGAGGGAAAAAATTTTGGGTTTACGAACTTGGATGTGGTGCAATTTTAAGAGTTTAGATGCTAAAATAGCAATTAAGGGGGTTTTTACACCCCCAATACTAGTGCTCTAGAGGGCGAAGCTAAATACACCATAAACATCAAGTACTCCCTCATTTCCTGTCTCTCAATTATACAATGGAGTTAACATTGCATAATTCTCTCATTTGATTGTTCCACACCCTTTTCCAACCTTTTGTATTATTCTACTCCTAATTTCTTGGGTTTATAAAATTAATGGGCTTTCTCCATTTAATGAAACTTATAACACAGGGTCTATTCCCCTATCATAGCAAATATTTTATATATTATGGTTTCTTTTTTGTTGCAAAATTAATATTCCATAATTTAACTTGTTATATTTTAGCTTCCCTTTATGAAAAGTATGTTATTCCAAAATATTCTATTACTTTATAATAGTTTGTGAAGATATTTTATCGCCCAAATTTCGCTAATATCATGTTTATGAAAAGTTCTCAACGAAAAAGAGAAGAAAAAGTGTTGAGTTTTTCATACACAAGATCAAAATCACTAGTCTTCATAATATATTGAGTAAATTACAAATTACACCCCTAAAGTTTGGGAGTGATTGAATTTTACACCCTGAAATTTCAGAATTTAGATTTTACTTCCTGAAATTTGGGCTGTTTAGATTTTACAACGTGACATTTTAAAACTTGGATTTTACCCCCTAAAATTTGGGGTTGTTTGGATTTTACACCCCCAAATTTTAAAACTTTAAGGTGTGAAATCCAAACACCCCAAAACTTTAAGGAATAAAATCTAAACACTCCTAAAATAGAGGGAGTAAAATCTAAAATCTAAAAAATCAGGGTGTAAAATCCAAATATCACCAAACTTTAAGGGGATAAAATCCAAATTTTGAAATTTCAAGATATAAAATTCAATCACCCCCATACTTTAGAGAGTGTAATTTGCAATTTACCCAAATGTATTTGTAAAGCTTTGCAAACATCATGTTATAGAAGACTAGCCTCTAAGCATGGGCGTGATAGGCTCTTCTTCTTTTTTTGGTAAAGGTTAATAATTTGCATCTATTATAATTGAGAAATATATTTTTTTTCAAACAAATAAAAAGGATAAAATTTAGAGATAAGCTGTAACTGTAATTTCTTTTTTGAACGTGAAAGGAAAAAAAATCCTAAATTTTAGGAGTTCTCTTTATTTCTTTTTCTTTTCTTTTTTTTTCTTTTTTTTTTTTAAATGAGATAGAAGTTCTCTTTTTGAATTCAAAATAAAATTTATTATTTGATATTTATGATCATATTTCTAAATGAAATTACCCTTCACTAATGAAGGTATTTTGGAATTACAAAAAAAATTCAGTTGAAATAAGAGAATTCTCTTATATATAATATAGATAGATATAAAATTGGTTTGAAAGGTCATGTTGGTAGGTCTCAAATTAGTTATAAGAAACAAGGACGAAATCCTCTAATATCTTGAGTAGAGTATTTTGAGGGGGAAAACTATTAGAAAATGGAGACAACAAGGATTGCATGCAAGAGGCATATGATCATATGTAACAAAAAATTGGTCAAGAAGGTGAATTTTATATACACGCAATCCTCAATGAAATTTGATAGAAATAGTTGGAGTAAAAAATATAATGACACAGTCATTGTCCGTGATACGAAGAGTTTTACAAGAATTCATACGTAAATGCTATTTAATCGTTTTCAAATGCCGCTTGTTCACAAACCAGCGAAGCGGGATTTTAATATCTATTAAAATAATATTTGGATTTCAAGATTATGCACTTTTTTGCTTTCATTTAACAAAAAAAAGAAGCAGGCAAAACTTTCACCATCTCGTGAAACAAAAAACTAAGCTGGAGATGGGGATAATTCGTAAGTCTTCCACAAAATTTGGAGATTGATTAGCAAATTTGACTTTCCACAAAATTTGGGGCAAGAAAGCGGTATCCTTTCGTTCAATCAAATTGAAGCACAAAATGGTTCTTTATTTATATTATATCAGTAAGTCAAAACACTAAACCTAAGAAATGTGTTGGATAACGAGGATTCAAATTTGATCAGATCTGGATACAAGTTAAATTGAATAAAATTCAAGAATTAGATTAGGTTAGAATAAATTGCAAAACTTATGATGCTTAGTTGTTCTAGAAACGTGGAGATAGAGAACTAGGTGTGTTCTTTTTTTCTTTTTCTTTTTCTTTTTTTGCTGCCGACGACTTGGCCATGGAAGTGGAAGAGCTGTGGAGGAGATAGAGAGAGAAACGTGAAAAGAGAAAGAGAGAGAGATGTGCAGTAGAGAGAGAAAGAGTCAGAGGTATAACCTTTTTTGGATTTAGAAATATGTATGGAATATATTAAATAAGGAGTAATAAATGAGATTAATTAGAATATGAGCATTAATGGGTTTTTTTTTTTTCCTGACCGTTGGATCTACTTAAATCTAATGGCTTAAAAAATGTGTAACTCTTTAAAGTTACACCAGGTGTAACTTGAACTCATCTTATCTATATATCTATATATATAATAATAGGTGAAGCAGAGAGAAAATCCAATTAGATTTCAATTGGATTCTCAATTTTGCGCCACTTGTCCTAACCAAAACTCAAAAAAAAAAAAATCTAATTAGATTACAAATTGGACTCCAATTTTGTGTCATGTATCTTATCTAAATTTTTTAATTTTTGTGCCTAAATAAATGATGCATTAACATTTAACACGGAAGCCAAGAAAACCATAATGATAATACTCATTGGCCAAAACAAGAACATCTCACCTGCACACTTTTATGGGTGATCTCAATAGAGTCTGGAACTCTTCTAATCTCACAACCAGAACCAAAGAGTCCAACGAAAAAGACTATAAAAGTAAAACATCATCTCCTCCTAATTCCATATCATCATCCCATGTCTCCTCCTCTCTCAACCTCTACCAACTAGATCCACACACTACCCTCTCCTCCTCCTTACAGATTTCTCAGAGCAAAGCCGGGTTCAAACACAATGTTCAATCCCACTCTTCCTTACTTCACACTCTCATACATTAACGCTTCATTGGCGCCTCCATGAATATTCAAGCTCAATGATCAGTTTTTATTTTTTAATGTCCATTTATATATTTTAAATAATAAAATGCAATATTCTCTTTTTTCTTCACTATAGCATCACTTAAATAATAAAATGCAATATTCTCTTTTTTTATTCATTGTTTTATCTAATGCTATCCTATGTATGATAAACCAAAAAAAAAAAAAAAAAGACCAATAGCATTACTTAAATAATAAAATGCAATATATATTTTTCATTGTTTGATTTAATTCTATCATCTGTGTGATAAACTCAAAAAAAAAAAAAAAAACAAAACAAAACAAAAACAAAAAAATTAGCCAATAGCATCATTACAATTAAACAGTCTCGTGCGGTAGCACGGGGTTACATACTAGTATATATATATATATATATAAACAATGACAAAATTTTGGCTACAAACTTGATTATAATTAATAGCATATATATAAACAATAACAAAGTTTTGGCTTCAAACTTGATTGTAGTTAATAAGTATAGCTTTGCTCAATCTATTTTTATTAAATGTGAATTTGACAAATCAACCATTAGTTAAAATTTTCTTCTTATAACCTCCACACTTGCAAAATTTCTAGAAGATCAAAGATTAATAACTATGAGATCAATTAAATGTTTAAATTTTAAGTGTTTGTAGTTTAAAATTATGCAAAAACAAATAAATTTATGGATCAAATAGTAACTAACATCCAATTAACACAAAATTTAATATGCATATGAAGAACATAAAGAACATATAATCCAACATTTAGATTTTCAAAATATATAACTATGTTAATTTTTTTTTAATGAGATTGTATTTATTAACGACAACTAAGTATGCAGTTAAATTTTAGTTCTCAATCAAATTTTGTCTAACAAGAAATTAGTGATCTAACGTAGGCAAAATGGGCACATTTTTTAGTAATTCTTACTAATAGTTTTAAAATTTTCTTGAGCTTTTAAAGACCTCGAAGCTCTTTAAAAACATTACCAGGCGTAAATATAAAATATGACATGAGACTTTTCCTCCCATTAAAACTAGACAAAAGGGGGAATGGGCAGAATGGCTCTGTGTGGGGGGAGTAAATAGTAAGTTAGGCAACGTGTTTAAGTATTAAGAAAAATAGCATCTCGAGTTTTAGAAACTCGAGATCCATATTAAAAATCGAGTCTCAAAGACTCGCTTTACGAGTGTTTTGCTGGTGAAAATGCCACACAAATCTCGAGTTTTAAAAACTCGAGTTCTATGCAAAATAATTTTTAGTGCGATCACCCCTATAGTGGCGTTTTTAAGTCCTATAGTGACATTTTAAAACCCTATAACGGCATTTTTCTACAAAAATTTTTATACCTTGCTAGGTTCAAGAAGCCCTATAGTGGCGTTTTTAAGCTCTATAGTGACATTTTATAGCCCTATAGCGGCGTTTTCCTACAAAAATTTTTTTCTAACTATCATATAGTAAGCCCTATAGATCTATAGTGACGTTTTTAAGTCCCTATAGCGGCGTTTTTCGGAACTCGAGTCTTTAAAACTCGATTTTTACTTGAATTTTTTTCCCACCTCAAAGCATTCCGCTTACAAAGCGAGACTTAAAAACTCGAGTTTTATCATAAAACTCGAGTTTTAGACACTCGAGATGCTACTTTTTAACATTCTTCTCAAACGTGACAACTATCTAAATTTTTTTATATTTATTGTTAAATGGAAATAAAATCCAGACAAAAGTCGTTGGATGTTTTTGTTCCCTAGCATTTTCCTAAAATTTAGTCGATGGTTCTCAGCTGTGGTATTTGGTTCACACGCGGTACTTGAAATAAAACTGATTGCCCACCGATTTGCTTGTCTTTGAGATCAGAGTACAGAAACCAGAAAAACGCACTCAACCTCCAAATGACGAAAACAACCCCAACAATTGTCCAATTCTCTTTCAACACCATCTTCTTCTTTCATCTCCTTGTCCTCCTGATCACCCATGCAAACTCTCTGCGCAATGATAAAGACAAAGCAGTCCTACTGAAACTAAAGCAACACTGGGAAAACCCACCGTCTCTAAGCCACTGGACATCATCAAAAACAAACTCGACCCACTGTAACTGGCCAGAGATCACTTGCACCAGTTGAACAGTCACCCAACTACTACTTCAAAACAAGAACATCACCCAAACAGTCCCACCCTTCATCTGTGACCTCAAGAACCTCAAAGTCATTAACCTTTCAAACAACCTCATTCCTCCTCAAGAGTTTCCTAAAGCGCTCTGTAACTGTTCCAAGCTTAAAGACCTTGATCTCTCACAGAATTACTTCAACGGCACAATCCCAGTTGACATTCACCGCTTGTCTGGCCTGCGCCACCTCAACCTTGGAGCGAACAACTTCTGAGGTAACATTCCTGCATCTATTGGACAGTTAACGGAGCTAAGGACGCTTTAGCTTTTCCAGTGTGCGTTTAACGGTTCTTTCCCGCCAGAAATTGACAACTTGTTCAAACGTCACTGCAGTTGGCCTATAATGTAAACATGACAGCAGAGTTGCCTTCGAGTTTCACGGAGTTGAAGAAGCTTAAGTTTTTATGGATTACTGCGTCTAATTTGAATGAGGAAATCCCAGACACGATTGGAGAAATGGAGGCTTTGGTGCATTTGAATTTGTCAATAAACAATCTGACTGGTACGATTCCAGCTGGAGTGTCTTTACTGGCACAATTCCTCGAGAATTAACCTCTCTTCCTTATTTAACAACTCTTTTTCTTGATCAAAATCGACTCTCAGGCTCCCTTCCACCAGATATTATATCATGGAAAACGTTAAATACTCCAAACCTTCGAAAATGTGACTCAGAGGTAGAGCCCCTAAAATCGAGCAAACGTCCACCCCAGTGTCTTGTTTTAATAATATGTATGGTGGCAGCAGCTCTATTGAGTTTGTTAGCTTCACTATTCGTGGTCAGATTTCATCGTAAGGGAAAGCATGGATTAGATTCCACATACACACAGAAGCTTACCTCATTCCAGGGCTTTATTTCAAAAAATGAGACATCTTATTAGGATTGACAGAAAATAACATAATCGCTAGTTGTGGATCAGGGAAGGCACATGGTGTTGTTAATCATTCACATGATGTTACTGTGACGAGGATTTAGAATAACCAAAAGCTGGAAGCGTAGCTTGAAAGATAATTTCTTGCAATAGTTAAAAATACTGAGTTCAATTCGACATTCCAACATATGGAGTGAAGTTACTACCATAGATTGGATTGGCGGTTGCATAGGAACAGTAGAGCATCAAACGTCTCAGTGCTCACCTCCAATCATTCATGGAGTCATGCAGCTGTGAAACCAAGCAACATCCTTTTTTTTTTTTTTTCTTTTGTATAGATTAGAAACATCCTAGGAGTTATCATCTGCTACGTGAACATTTATTAATTTGTCCAATGAACTCTTCAAACTATGTGATGCCAATTACCGTCCAACCAGAAAAAGGATCAAACTTGTCAGAAAATTAATAATTAAAATAAATATAGATCAGTTTAATTTGACCTTTTTTTTTCTTTTCTTTTCTTTTTTTTGTTGGATGAAGATGAGAAACAGTTTACGTGAATCTAGAACCAAATAAGAAAGAATAGTCACACTCAAAAAATAAAATTAAAAAAAGAAACAGCCAACGCAACCAAGGCATAACGGCAACGGCAATTTCAGACTAAAATATAATTTGTTCTCCAATTAAAATTATGGTGATAGTTTGAGTTTCCCTTTACTTTTAGGCCCCCCAATTATAAAGATATTTTCCTCCAAAGTTATCCTTCAGTCACATACATCACCATAAAAAGCAGAACCACAGTTTTCACTGGAGGTATTATTTACTACTGCATGAGTGCATCTCGTCCCTTACATTACATAGGAATTCGAATATCACTCCTGTCTTCTCAAACACTTGTAAATCTAGAGCACCTCCAACAAATATCTTGTTCATATCAGCAAAGACTTACAAACTTATAGGGTATATCTTTCAAAGTTAAAAGCAGAACGACATAATAGATAATACTGTTATGTAGAAAAGGTTTTTGCTAGCAGACCATGAGTGCTTAACCGAGGCCTTAATATAACCTAAGGTACATTCTTCCTACAACAAGTAACAGTGTGTTTGGTTTTCCGTGGATTTTCAAAATTGAAATAATCCACATTGGTGATGCACATCAAATCACGTTTTATTTGAAATAGAAATAGGAGAGAAAGCTCGCCAAAGTGAATCCTCGAAAGAACAGTTTACATTCCCCATTTTATTTCCTAACTCAGAACAATGGACTCAAAAAAGATGTGGCCGTACCAACAAAATGCCCCTACCTCAAGATAAGAGCAGAATGAGAGGCTGCAGCAAGAAAGCTTGAGCCCTGCATGACTGGACTCTCCAAACTCGACTCACTGTTCAATTATATGCTCTGCAAAACCATAAATTAAGGTTTTGCTGGTATGTCACTCGAACTAGGAGCTAAGACAAGCTCTAAATGATCCGAAATTGTGAAAAAATAAAGTTAAAAGGAAATATACAAAAAATAAAAAGCCATACTTCTTGCATCTACCTTGGCTTTGATCATTTCTTATGATTCCTCCACCCCCACGTATTGGGAATGAGATGCAGCAAGGAGGGCAGCTCCAATACCAGAACCATCGTTAGAGTGCTCAATGACGATGCTCTCAGCAATTTCCCCTCCCAACAATTCCTTGAGTGTACTCTCCATACAGGCGCTGAATTTATTGTAATGCTCATACAATCCTCCATCCAGTGCTATCACTGACTTCTGCTTCTCCCCATCCCTCACCGTATCTCTTCCCAATTTCTTGAGGATGCCAAAGATCCCAGCAGCAGATAAGCGCGCACCACGTGTGGCAACAATGTCACACAGCTCCACAATCGTTTTTCTCGTTTTCAGGGATGTGTTAGATATCTGACAAAAACAAAACATTAACATATAAGGAAACAAATAAAATAGTGTCTGCTACAATGAGGATAACCTAATTCTTTTTTTTTTTCTTTTGTAATAGGTCTTATGAGTACAAAGTTCAACAGGAAAAAATTTTGTATCTCTATTAAAATGCTCTCCAACAAAAACATGTAATCTTAACATAAAATTTTCATCCCCAGATAAAGTATCACACACGAGTTTGTTTATTAGGTATCCTTTGTTTCTTTTCTTTTAATAACCAAACACATATTAAAAATAGAAAAATGAAATGCGTAATGGTAAGACTAGATAATATAGTTACAATTTTATCCCACAGTTAGGACACGGTATCATACCTCTAAGATATCCTTCAATTTGCCCCCAACCACTCTCAGATCTGGAGATGTGTCATGATGCATGGCAGACATGTCTGGAGTCCTGCATATGTTACACCAACACTGTAAAAACTCTAAAAGCTCCAGCTATTACAAAATGTAAGGGCAATCCATCCATGTGGCCAAATGCAAAGGAATCTTACAGAAGCATAAATTTACATCAAGTTACAGACATAATTTTAATGGGTACAGCTTAAGAACAGAACTCAAACAGAGTCAAATAAGCGACATAGCTCAGGGCAAAAGGAAGGAGAGGAAAAATAGGTGACAGAATGAGGCTTGTAGACTGCCACAAACTCTATTAGTAAAACATGTTTTGCCCAAGACTGTTTTCTTTAATGTTATCCTTCCCCACCTCATTTTCCTTCTCAATGATTCTAATACTGTCAAAAACTTCCCAAAGAACCAGTTTATAATCAGATAAGAATGCCAAATTTAAATAATAAAATAAAATAAAAAAATCCTCTAAATTTGAGTGTGAAGGACTTCTGTTTCATGAGGGCAAAATATAGAGAGGGAGAGAAGGGAGGAGGGAGGCAGTCAAGCATAAATTCCAGATAATGGACAAATTACAGCTTTACAGTCATAGTAAAAATTATTAGATATAAAATCGAATTGGCCAAGAGAAAAAAGACTACAACCCATTCACACAGTCCATGCCAATGTTGACATTATTTATCATTATAATCAGCACAGTAATCAGCAAAGCAAGGACCTATCAATGAATCTAATTGTTTATTATTTCTTACAAATTATTAAATAGAAAAGCGGCAAAGAAAGCCTCAGGTTTCCAACCTCCAGTGGTAGTTCCAATGCATTGATACCCAGAGTACCACCCATATTTCCAGCCAGAACCAATTACAACAATTTCTAGAAATCCTGTTATGCTGAACCAGAAGTGATTTGGAAAGTGGGCTAGTTATTATAGTTTGTGGATTTGGTTTTAAGATGGGGAGGGAGTTAGATGGCATGGTGGTTACTGGTAATCCTAGGTGCTAGTCATTACTTGAATCACAGGGAATGCCAACTACTCTATGATGGATCCTCCCAAGCAAAGCCAAAATCAAAATAACTAATTCAGTATTTCATAGTTGAATAGGTCAATATTCATTGTTGCACCATAAATCTGGAATGGAAGCAAACATTCACAACCTTTCAACCTGGATAAGTAAAAATGGTCTCACCAACACGAGACAAGGTTAAACCGGTTGTCCTACCAAAAATTTGACCTACCTTAGTATGAAAGGAATTTGCAGTTTGGGTGGAACAGTATCACCAAAAAAGTCAGCTTCTTCAGCCATCCTAGACAAAACTCTGCGTACAATTTCCCCCAAATACATCCCAGAAATTATCTTCTCAAAAATCTGCACACAACAATCTGGAACGTTAACAGACATACATTGAGCCATTCTTATTAGCAATGATGTAATTAAACTATAACTAAAAGTATGTTCAGTTGTTACCTGTTCTCCAGGGTTTAAACTCTCAACATCCAATGCTTGATCATATTCTGTTAGCGGAAGGTGTGATGATCGGAAATTACCCCACTCCATGTTGATAACCTACAGCATGATAACATTAATTGTGCATTCATTAATTGTCTTGCACGTGGCAATCAACGCTGAGAACCTACTTTCAAGCATTTCTATAAAAAAAAGAAACAAAAACAAAGGAAAATATGCAAAGGTATCAATTTCACAACGATTGATAACAAATATTTGAAGCATGCTAACAAATATTTCTATCAACAGCTTTATCAAATCTCTCAAACAATTATTAAAAAAAAAAAAAAAAAAAAACATATATTTGAAGCATGCTAACCATCTCTCCTGATTTAGGTAGAAGACCATGCCACTTGGGAATAGCGTGTGCCCGCTCTACGTATGCTGCATTTGTTCCAGTGCCCAGAATGACAGCTGCAGCAACATCCTGGTTGTGATATCTACCTCCTGCTAATGTTCCAATAGTATCATTCACCTGCATCACCCCAGCAAGTCAGCATCATCCATAATAAAAAAACAAAGTAATAGTCAACAGGATGCAATACCAAGAAACCCAACACAGATATTACATAAACCAAAGGGTTATTTGTCGACTTAAGAGCCTAACAGGAAAAATTTAAGCATAGCCCCTGGAAGTTGGGGAAAAATGGTCTTACCAAAGCTGCCACACGCATATCAAGACCAATTTTTTCCATGGATTTGGTCAATTCTCCAACCACATCTTGTCCTACCTATATCATTGCAGTCAAGAAAGAAATTAAAAGAGAAGAATAAATAAAAAAAATTTGAGAGGTAATTATCTTTCATGAAAAATAACAACAGAAATATGTTTGTCCAAAGCTTTCTGAACCAACTACATGAGGGATTAACCCCTGCACAAAACCAAAGATGAACCATTTGTCCAATGCAAATCCATGACCCAGCACGCCCCGATGCATTAAACACTGAAGATATGCATATGTGTGTGTGTGTGTGTGTGCGTGTGTGTGTGAGAGAGAGAGAGAGAGAGAGGGAGAGATACTCTTGCACTCATGATTAGGACATTCTTTCATGAATTACCACCTTACAATAATTAAATTACTTTTAAAGCATTCAATGATATATATTCAGATAGAAAATATTTGGATTGGAAAATTCTCAATTAGAAAATATTACAATAAGGTTCTTCTACAAGTCAAATCAGCCTCACTAAGAACTTTTTTATGTCATCAAGGATCAGAGTGACACCAATCATTTATGCATGGCAGCTAAGTTGAACTCCAATCATCAACATCTGTTCTCAAAATATGTACTTGAATTGAAATCTCTTCTCCAAAAGCAGGTGCAACAATTTCAGTGACAACAGAATGTTCTGATGTGCTTTACCATTGCCCATTACATCTGCTTTCCAGATTATGACACTGGGAAGAATCATTTTTCAAACCAGATCAAGTACTAGGCCATGTCTAGATGCCTCTAGGTAAACGATCATGCCCATAATATGATCAACAGGGTAAATTATCAACACTGAAGAAGAAGGTGCCACAATGAAACATTTGCAAACTACACACATAATGGCAATAATTGTTTATACAGACAATCAGTACCAAAAATAAAAAAAAAAAAAAAAAGTCAAAGTAATCAGGACTTACTGCATCTTCAATATTGAATCCTTTTGTCCACTTTATTAAAGTCCCTGATGAAATTGATAATTGCCTCACTGGGAATGAGAAGGTAAAACCCAGCTCCCTTTGCCTACCAGGCGCAGGATGAAATCCTTCACCTTCTGTAGCAACAAATTTTGCAAGTGCTCTGGCTATAAAATCAAATAATTCCTGGAATCACATCATCCAGATTATTTTAGAGTTTGAACCATCTAAAGCATGTCAACCTTTGACAGACTTGTTCAAAGAAATACTAACTTCTGATGTTCCAGTCATCAAATGTGGAGGAATTGAAACTTCATCAAATTCTTGATTGACTACAGATTTGTCTTTCCCACCCAACTGTACTCGCAGGACTCGGAAGTTTGTGCCCCCAAGGTCCAAGGCATAAAAGAGACCTTTCTCATCCCTATAAAAATAACACAAAAATGAGTAATGGGCATGCAAGCCGAATTCTCAATTCAACAGTACAGAAGATAATCAGCTGATGTTGCATCCTTTTAGATGAAATTATTTCACAGGCAAGTTCTTTGTTTTCTATTGTATCCGCATTGTATTGTGTTAGTGCACTGGACATAAAACTCGAATGCCCTCACTGATCACAAAATGACCAAATCCCATGAAAAACATAACAAAGACGCAAACTAGAAAGAGAAACATTAGAGACTATCCACTAAATTTATGAGACAAGCAAATTGGCTTATCTGTGAAAGCATGAAGTAACATTCCACTTCAATATTTTCCTAAAAACCCCAACTTTTTTATTAAAGCATCATAAGTTACAGATAAACATCCAATAAAATTGAAATAATTGCCAGAAGAAATTCCGTATTAAAGTTGCATGAAAAGCATCCAAAAGAGTCCCCACATTCAAGGACTCTTATGAGCTGAAAAAGCAAAAAGCAAATAACAAAGAGCTAGAGCTTGTAAGCTACATGATATGAGATTGATAAGAAAACTTTAATCAAACAAAGAAGACCCATCAAGTTAACATGTAACTAACTCCCAAAAATAACCAAACAAACACAAAGGTTTGAACAACCAAAAGAAAACAAAATTAAACAAGAGAAAAGGGTTAGGCAAGTAAAAAAAAAAAACAAATTGCAAAATTCAACATAAGATTCGAGCATATCCTAATTGAATTTCATCCAATTTAATTACGATAGGTAAAATTTAAATCACCAACCAAGATGCTTTCCTCCAGCAACAAAATTTAATCCAAGCACCAAAACTTTTTATAATCCCTAAAATACAGATATATCAAATTATACAATGAAAATTTATATACAAATAAATAAATAAAAATCAAACTTTACTAAATAAAAATAACCCTTTTGAAATCTGATCCCCAAAAAGTAAAAATAAGTGCTTGAATCAAGGAGTCCTCTTTATCACAATCAAGATCAAATACATATCAGGAAAAAAAAAAGGGAAAATTCAGAATAAATTAAATTAAAAAGAAAAAAGAGAAGAAAAGGATTTTGATAAGGTTACCCGGTGGGAAGGTTATCGACGTAGCTGATGAGCATCTTGAGCTTGCTTCCACCCTCAGATGCGAGGCCAGCGTGCATCTCAACGGTCATGGCGTCAGCCACCTGTCTGAGCTTGGATATGGGGGTCCCACACTTTTCCTCAACCTCCCTCAGGATCGCCATAGCCCGGGCCCACCTTCCCGAGCTCTGCATCCTGTGTCTCACCACCAGCGCCGCCGCAGCACAAACCGCCGCCGCGCACACCACCGCCGCCCCCACCGCCACCTTCCCCATTCTCTCTCTCTCTCTTAAAAAAAAAAACAAATTGCAAAATTCAACATAAGATTCGAGCATATCCTAATTGAATTTCATCCAATTTAATTACGATAGGTAAAATTTAAATCACCAACCAAGATGCTTTCCTCCAGCAACAAAATTTAATCCAAGCACCAAAACTTTTTATAATCCCTAAAATACAGATATATCAAATTATACAATGAAAATTTATATACAAATAAATAAATAAAAATCAAACTTTACTAAATAAAAATAACCCTTTTGAAATCTGATCCCCAAAAAGTAAAAATAAGTGCTTGAATCAAGGAGTCCTCTTTATCACAATCAAGATCAAATACATATCAGGAAAAAAAAAAAGGGAAAATTCAGAATAAATTAAATTAAAAAGAAAAAAGAGAAGAAAAGGATTTTGATAAGGTTACCCGGTGGGAAGGTTATCGACGTAGCTGATGAGCATCTTGAGCTTGCTTCCACCCTCAGATGCGAGGCCAGCGTGCATCTCAACGGTCATGGCGTCAGCCACCTGTCTGAGCTTGGATATGGGGGTCCCACACTTTTCCTCAACCTCCCTCAGGATCGCCATAGCCCGGGCCCACCTTCCCGAGCTCTGCATCCTGTGTCTCACCACCAGCGCCGCCGCAGCACAAACCGCCGCCGCGCACACCACCGCCGCCCCCACCGCCACCTTCCCCATTCTCTCTCTCTCTCTAAAAAAATACAATTCCTGATAGGTTTCAACTTTTATTAGCGGGAGAGAGAGTTAAAACTGTAGATCGGAAGGGATTTTTGCTAAAAATGGGAAATTGAAGAGCTAGAGCTATTTTCCCGGAAAATCATAAGGTTTCTCGGAAAGTAAAGGTGTGTTCTAGTTCTAGGAAATAAAAGCTTGGTTATATTATTATTTATTGAGTATTTTACTTTCATATAAGAGGAAGACAATTAATAAATACTAAATAGAGAAGTACTGGAGTGAGTGAATCTTTTTTGGGAGTTTGGGTTTTCTTTTCTTTTTTTGGTTTTATTACAACGGGGGAAGTAAAAAAAAGAAGGATGGATCATAGAGTCATGGAGATAAAATGCTTGGTTAGAGGAAAAAGGGTCATAGTTTGGATTCTAATTACGATAATGACATAATAATAATAATAATATCAACAAGCTTTAGCTCTGTCTACTGTCCTACTCTGGGTCTGGGACCTTGTTTCTCTCTCTCTCTCTCTCTCTCTCTCTCTCTCTTCAACTAGCTCCGCTGCTTGCTTTGCTTACCTCACAAGAACAAGCAAGGCTTTCATTCATACAAGCTTTTTTACTTTTTTTTTTCTTTTTTTTTAAGATTTGGGAAGGCCACGTGTACGGCTCTTGCTTAATTGCACGTGTGGTCTGAGAGTTTATACATCTCTGCTCTATTTCTCTTCCTTCAAGGTTGTTCTTTTTACGTAATTTCTGGTTATTATTACTTATTAGAATCTTTCATAATCTTTTTCGGGATATGTTTTTTCTTTAAAGCATAGAGGGAACTTGAGTCCGCTGCCTCTTTTTTTTTTTTTTTTTTTTTCCGTCTCTAATCTTTTAAAAAAATTATTTTTTTTTTTTTTTCGTCTCTAATCTTTTAAAAAAATTATTTTTTGTTCTTAAATTTTTAAAAATTTATCTTTTATTCTTAAACTTTACAAAATATTCTACTTTACATCATATCATTTTACATTATTTTGTTTATATCCATTAATTTACATCTGACGTGATTTAATAAAATGTTAACGTGGTATTTGATTTAAACTTTTATAAATTTATGTTTTTCGTTCTTAAACTTTGAAAAGTATATTTTTCATCCTACCTATGTCAAATATCTGCTTAATAGTATGTTGATGTAGTATTTGACTTAAACGAAATTATTTTATTTAAAAAATTATGGACACATGGCATGCATTTACTGGCACACGTGGAAAACACATTCCCAATCCAAGCCAATACATAACCAACTGGGTTTGATTGGAAGATGAGTGTTTTTAGTTCTTTTTGGCAGCTGAGAAACTGGATGAAAATAATTTACAGTAAGCTATTTTTTGTTCAGGTAAGTTTTTCCACTGTTCGAAATTCAAAGCACTACGCTGTGAAACATTTAATTAAGTTTTATGAGTTTACTTTATGTCCTTCCATATTTCTTTTACTTTTCTAAGCAACCAAACAAAATGTCAAGGATTTTCAAGCAGTGAAAGCAGAGAATCTAGCCAGATTTTGATGATTATCATACCAGAAATCTTTCAAATTTGCTAGATTTAGACATGAGAGAGAGTTACAAACAGAGCGAGAGAGTGAGAGAGGGAGAGAAAACACAAAAAATCATATGGTTATTTTCCAGAATTGCTATCTATAGAACTCAACATCTTGGTTGTATTCTAGAGACAAATTTGCAATAATTTTTTAGCACAAGGACGGACCCAGGTGAGGGCCCAAAGGTGCCCGGGCCCCCCCTAGGTCCAATTTTTTTTTAGTTATAATATTTTTAGTTTTTGTAGTTAGGCCCCCTTCCAAAACCTTAGACTTCCTTTTCCACAATCAACCTAATTAGCATCACTCAAATAGCAACTATCCAACCAAAAAACTTAACAAAAATAATAAAAATATTAACAATGGTGATTGTATTTTAGAAAGAAAAAAAAAAAATATATATATATTACCACCAAAGAACCAAATAATTATTTGTTATTGGAGAAGCTAAAATTAAATTTTTTGCAATTACAATAAACTAGTATAAATACTAGTTGACTGTAGCAAGTTGTTAATGATAAAAATACAATATTTTATTAAGATTATATCTCTTTCTTCAATTAAAAATTCAAATTCTCTCACTTCCTTTATTATTTTAATGAATTTTTTATATTATTTTAAATGAAGTTATATATATAAAAATAAATAAAACATTTAATATTTGATGTATTGTAAAGTGAGGTAGTAAAATGGATAAAGTAATTTTTTGAGGTGCTAAAAGCTAAAATTTTTAACACCATCAATGTGAATGCTCTAACTTTAACAACAACAACAACCAAAAAAAAAAAAAAAAATCCTAACCAGCCTAGTATTAAAAAAAAAACATTATTTGTTTTTGTTTGTCTTTGTTAGTAAATGATTATATCTCAATTTATTTAGAAACAATGATTTTGAGTATTTGTAATATTTTGATACTATATATGTGATGCCCCAATTTGATTGATTGTGTGATGTGTGTGAGTGTGTAATGAGTCGCACATCAAGTATTTACTAGGTAGATTTGGGCTTTATTAACAACTACAAAGAGCCTCAATTGTGACTAGTCCTTTTGAGGTATAGCGCAAATGTGGCTAGCGCTTTCCTTGGGTTGTTACATATGGTATCAGAGCCAGCCAAGTAACCCCATGTAGGCTCAAAGACACTACCCTCAAAATGGGCCCTAACAAGGACGTTAGGGATTTAAGTGGAGGAGATTGTGATACCCCAATTTGATCGATTGTGTAATCTGTGTGGGTGTGTGATGAGTCCCACATCGGGTATTTACTGGGTAGATCTGGGCTTTATTAATAATTACAAGGAGTTTTAATTGTGACTAGTCCTTTTGAAGTATAGCGCATATGTGGCTAACACTTTTCCTTTAGTTTTTACAATATAAATGCCTATTTGGATGATTTTTTTCTTTATACTCCGGCCCCCGCTAGTTCAAAATCTTGGATCCGTTCCTGCTTTAGCAACAATAGTGTGAGGGGCAAATATTGTCTAAGGAAAACAATATTGTATGATTGAAAAGATTTAACTCATTTGTTTCAAAAAAATAGGTAAAATTTAATAACTTCGTGACAAGTTAAATTAAGAAGTATAAAAAGTAAAACTTTATCGAAGTGGCTTTCGGAGTTGATACGTAATTACATATCGGCTTTAGGATTTGGTGCAGGTTATTTTTATTAGTGATACTTAAAAAATTACTTTATATATATATATATATATAAGGTAGATCGTAGGCTTATTTAAACACGTGCACATATTTAATAGATGTTCATTGATAAATTATTGTGATTTTTGTTAAAGGTGTTGTAAAAGGGAAAGTTCAAATACCAAAATCGATTGTGAAACTATCATGAGGTTAAAAAAGATATCTAAAACAAATAGTAGGAATGAAAAACAATCCAAAAAAAAATTAGGACACAAACACACAAAGAAAATACTATAGATTTACGTGATTTAGTAATGGCCTACCTTCATACACTCCATACACAATGACAAAGATAAAATTTCACAAACAAATTGAGAGAATACAAAGATAGTGTAGAAGTACTATGACATAACCCAAAACTGTAATACACACCAAATAACTCTCTCTCTCACATACACAAAGATTAGAGACTGCATGTTAATTTTTTTTTTTTTTTTTTAATTTGCACAGCATCCTCAAGTAGATTTATCTCTAACTCAAATTGAAAAAACAAAGTCACACAAAAATACCAGCGCAAGTTTTCAACTATTTGGTGTGACATCTAAAATTTTTCAACCAAACCACCAAAATTGGTGGCTCGGCCATTGAAGCTGCTAGTGACAGAAATCTGGAGACCGAATTGTAGGAACTAATAGCTAGAATGGTGGCTCTAGTGACTGGACTGCAGGCAACCATTACTGGAACGGTGGCTCTAGTGACTGAACTGTTGACTCCGGTCACCAAAATGGCAGCTCCGACCACCAAACTGCCAACACCAACTACTGAGCCACTAGGTTGACAACTTAGCCACCAGATGGGAGAGGGGGAGACACATTGTGTTTTGGAAAATATTTTACCAAATTTTTAAAGGTAAAATATTTTACTTTTTATAAAAGATTTTATTGTCAACGAAAAATATTTTACAAATTTAACTACATTTTACATGCAAACAAACATCTAAGAATAGAAAAAATATTTTACTTCAAAACAAATTAAGCACAACACTATACACAAACCAATATACTAAGCTGCACTGCCCTTCCTCCAATATCAAAGTGCGCTAATCAACAAAAATCAAAAACCAAAAACAAATACAAATTGATGCACAGTAAGAAAACTTTCTCACCAACTAATTTTTAGCATGCTACAACCAGTTTAATGGTTTAATATATATACATTGAGGAGTATGTTAAAGGTGTTTTTAGAGTAATTCTTAAGAAGAAGAAGGAAAAAAAAAAAAAAGCTTGGCTTCCACCTACATTGGGAATTGGTAAAAGTTAAGAAAAAAACTCAACTGTTTATATCTTTACACCAATACGTTGATTACTAACAAGACCCATGTATATCAATACTACTATTTAATAGGCTTCTCCTGTTTGAGATCCTCACTTTTTTTATTCAAAAATGCTCATACACTCCTATGTTTAAGTAAAGACAAAACTAGAGGACAATCTGATAAAAATACAACTCTAACTCCCACTAAAACATTGCCTCAAAAATAGGGTCATTCTTCCGTTTATTTTCGAATTGCTTTATCCACTTATAAATTAGATTTTCAAATTAAAAATTACATATAAAAAATAAAGACACATTTTTTTTTGGGGCTATAAAATAAGACCACTAAACCTAACGTTTTTACCTAACGTTATTATGTAGAAAAAATTACTGCAGAATTTTGAAACACCAAGAAAACGGTTTTCTTTAATTCTAAAACTCACTAAACACATGAGAGAGAGAGAGAGAGAGACAAAGAGAGAGAGTAATAACTGGTTTGAGAATTTGAGTTTGAGAATTGGGCATGAGATTATAAGATAGTAGAGTGAGTATTACGACTAAAATAAAATAAAAAAAAATTAGATATTTATAAGATGGTTTAGAGATTTAGGATTTGAAGGGTTTAGAGATCTAGAATTTGTAAAGTTTCAATTTCCAATTATATCCCCTGTAAGTTTTTGTAATTACTTACTTTTCTTTTTAAATTTAAAATATATGTTGGATATAAAAGGTATTTGACAGGGAGTACCGTCCGAAGAGGTCACTACTGGCCCAAAGATGTCTTCCTCCTCGGACACAAATAGCCTTGACCAATCGGACGTATGGGAGATCCGAATGATCTTCCCAGCAACCCCAATGATAATGATAAGTTCTGGGTAGGTCTGGAGATGATCAGAACGGAGAAATATCTAAAGGAAAAGCTCCTACCACCGTATTTAATGCACTGCAACAGCTTTTCTAGCCGCATTTATGTGGAGAAGACCCCTGAACAGTGTAACCTCAGCTACCGCCACTCACAAAGAACTAAAGTAGACACATGAAGTGACATGTACTTAAGTAGATACGCAGATGAAGAACAGATGGACGATGGAGATGATGGGAAAGGGTGCTATATAAAGAAGAAGGGTCCCTGACAAGAAGGGGGATGGGAGAAAAGAAAGAAAAACTTTACTGTAGCTCAGAATGTTGTAATTACTGTTCACTTAATAAAACATCTCTTCGGACATTCATTCATGGAGTTTTTCAAGCATTATTTCGTGTTATCATCACTGCAAGTAACTTAGCCAACCATTGTTTAATTCATAACCAGCCCAGCTCTTTCGCCCACTCTCTACAAATTCATTGTCCTGGGTTCGTTGAGCCTTTAACCCATATCGTTTGAGATTGAGCTACAAAAACAGACCCTACAATTGGCGCCGTCTGTGGGAAGAGCTTGTGCAGGGGTGAAGACAATAGTAGGTGATGGCTGGACACGGTCAACAAGAAGCGGAGTCTAGGGCATCTCAGCACGTGGACCCTTTTCTTAACCTAGAGCGAAGACAAGACCGCGAGGGTAGCGTACACACCGTACCCCCTGGTTAGAACCAATCACATGGCAGGAGTCGCATGTACCATACAGAGAAGAACCGAGATTTGCAGCGGGAGATTGAAAAGCTAAGAAGGGACTTACGCCATGCAAAGAGGAAACGGGCTTCCTCGTATTTTGATGAGGACCCTAATGACGAACCAGACGTCACTTATCAACATAAATCCAGGACACCAGCCAGCGAGTCCTATACCTATGAAGAGGAATCTCATCGCAAGGGGCAACGCAGAAGTCCATCACGTGGAGACGTGGGAAACGACGCCATGAGCAGGGCTTTAAACCAGATTTCTAGGTCACCCTTCACGCGTAGGATTGAAGAGGCGAGACTTCCTCGGCGCTTTAACCAACCAACGTCCACCATCTACAACAGTAAAACAGACCCCGTGGAACACGTGAGTCATTTTAACCAAAGGATGGCTGTCTACTCCAGGGACGAAGCACTGATGTGTAAGGTTTCCCTTCTAGTCTTGGGCCAGTTGCCATGAGGTGGTTCGATGCGCTGAACCCAAATTCCATCAGCTCTTTCAAAGACCTCACCCAAGCTCCCAAGCTTTTGGTTCACGTTTTGTCACCTGCCGAAGAGTGGCCCGACCTTTGTCTTCTCTGCTGTCTTTGAGCATGTAGGAAAGAGAAACACTGAAGGTATATTCGGATAGATATTGGGAGATGTTTAATGACATGGAGGGCAATTTTGATGCAATGGCCCTAGAAACGTTTAAGCTCGGCCTCCCTACTGATCATGGTTTAAGGACATCCTTGTCTGGTAAACCCGTTATTAGTATGCGTCAGCTAATGGACCGCATTGAGAAGTATAAGAGAGTTGAAGAAGACCAACAACAAGGAAAAGGCAAGGAGAAGGTTATCCCCCAAGAGAGGAGGGATTTCAGGTCGGATCGATACACCAACAGTAAACCGAGGAGAGATTTTCCTGCGCAGTCAGGAGCAGCCAGCCCCCAGACTGTCAACACCGTATTCAAAGATCCAGTCCATTAAGTTTTAGAAAAGGTCAAGAACGAGTCGTTCTTCAAGTGGTCGAACAAAATGGTAGGGAATCCTGATAGACGTAATCGCAATCTCTACTGCCAATACCACCAGGATCATGGACACACGACTGAGGACTGCAGGAGTTTGTGGGTTCATTTGGACTAACTAGTCGGCGAAGGGAAACTACAACATCTCTTACATCACACCAGTGGCCGAGGAGGTCCGGGGAGTGCGGATTCCCGGAGGGATGATCCTTTAAAACCCCCTCTGGGAACTATCAATGTTATTTTTGCAGCCCCAAGGAGAACAGGATCCTGGCCATCCAAGATCATGTCGGTAGATCGGTTACCTGCAGGGGAATCTGGCCAAGGTCCGAAGAGGTGTAAACTGGATGATCAACTAGTTTTAGGTTTCTCAGACGCGGACAAGGTGGGCATTGTCCAACCTCATGATGATGCGTTAGTCGTCACCCTCAGAATTGGGGGTATGATGTGAAACGGGTGATGGTTGACCAAGGTAGTGCTGCAGAAATAATGTACCCCGATCTCTACAGGGGGCTGAACCTCAAACTTAGTGACTTAACACCATATAGTTCTCCGCTGATCAGTTTCGAAGGAAGAGTTGTTACCCCGAAGGGCCAAATACGACTACATGTGCAGACTGGCTCAGAGGTGGTGGAGGTGGATTTCATAGTTATGGACGTTTTTTCACCCTATACGGCAATTGTAGCCAGACCTTGGCTTCATGCGCTGGGGGCGGTTTCTTCCACCTTGCATCAGAAAATCAAATACCCATCCGAAGGCCTGGTTTGCGAAATCCGGGAGGATCAATCCGTAGCTAGGCAATGCTTGGTGGCTGTCATTCAGTATGAGCTAGGAGCCGAGTTATCAACCAAAGCCGAAAGGGGCTTATAGCAACCAAAGCATCGGTTATTGCCCACTGAAGATTCGGACAAGGGTGCAGGGTGAGAAAATTTGACAAAAGTCATCATTGGGGATGATCCCGAAAAATTCTTTCAAGTCCGATCCCAGTTATCTCTGCAGGAAAAAGAGGACTAATGTGCAACTTCTTAAGGAAAACCTCGACGTATTCGCCTGGAACGCTTATGAAGCCCCTGGGGTGGATCCGGAATTTATATGCCACCATTTGAAAGTAAACCCCATGATCACCCCTAAGAAGCAGCCTCCTCGGCGTCCATCTAAGGAATACGTTGAGGCAGTCAAAGAAGAAGTGGCAAAGCTTAAACAAGCTAGAGCTATTAAAGAGGTTTTCTATCCAGAGTGGTTGGCAAATACTGTGGTGGTGAAGAAGAAGAGCGGGAAATGGCGAGTATGTGTGGACTTCACTGACTTAAATAAGGCATGCCCTAAAAATCCATTTCCTATGCCAAAAATCGATCAGCTAGTAGATGTCACTATCGGACACCCTCGAATGAGTTTCTTGGACGCATTCCAAGGCTATCATCAGATACCCTTAGCCCTGGATGACCAGGAGAAGACTGCCTTTGTAACTCCCATGGGTAACTACCACTATAAGGCGATGCCATTCGGCTTGAAAAATGCGGGTTCTACTTACCAAAGGATGATGACGAGGATGTTTGAACCACAGTTGGGAAGAAATATTGAGATTTACATAGATGACATGGTGGTGAAGAGCAAAGTGGTGGCCGAGCATGTGAAGGACCTAGAAAGTACCTTTGAAGTTCTTCGGAAATACAAGCTACGCTTGAACGCTTCTAAGTGCTCATTTGGTGTGGGATCAGGTAAGTTTCTAGGATATATGATGACTCACAGAGGAATTGAGGTCAACCCTGATCAGATAAAGGCCATCAATGAGTTGCAAGCTCCTCGGAATCCCAAAGAGGTTCAGAAACTGACAGGGATGACAGCAGCCCTAAATCGATTTATCTCTCGATCAGCGGATAAGTGTCGGCCTTTCTTTTCCTTGTTTAACAAGTGGAAAGGGTTCGAGTGGATAGAAGAGTGTGATATGGCCTTCCAGCAATTAAAAGATTATCTAGCTCGACCACTAATCATGTCCAGCCCTGAGCCCGACGAGGTCTTGTTTGCGTATATCACTGTAGCTCCCCATGCTGTAAGCTTGGTGCTGATCCGAGCAGATGGCGGTGTGCAGAGACCCGTTTATTGTGTAAGCAAGTCGCTGCATGAAGCCGAGATCCGTTATTTACCATTGGAAAAGGCTATTCTAGCAGTGGTGCTCGGTACGCGAAAGCTCCCACATTATTTCCAAGCCCATACAGTCATTGTTCTCACCCAACTTCTGCTCAGGGCTATACTCCGAAGTGCAGACTACACTGGAAGAATTGCAAAATGGGGGACGATCCTAGGGGCTTTTGATATCAAGTACATGCCACGCACCTCGGTCAAGGGCCAGGTACTTACTAATTTGGTAGCTAAGTTCACAGAGCCCCGATTAGAAGAAGTAAAGCTGACATCAGACATGGATGAAAAATCGGTTGGTATGATTTCTCAACAAGGCCCTTCACATTGGGAGGCGTACGTGGATGGTGCTGCAAACCAGAAAGGCTTTGGAGTGGGGCTAGTGCTGATATCCCCCAAGGGAATCATTATTGAAAAAGCATTAAGGCTGGGCTTCTCGGCAACAAATAATGAGGCGGAATACGAAGCCCTATTGATGGGGATGAGTATGGTCCAAAAGATGGGGGGAAAGGCAGTAAAGTTATTCTCGGATTCAAGGTTGATTGTGGGTCAAGTACAGGGGGAGTTTGAGGTAAAGGATGAAAGAATGCAGGGATACTTAAGCCGAGTTAAACATCTGCAGTCAGGGTTCAAATCTTTCAGCTTGTTACATATTCCTAGGAATGGTAACTCACACGCTGACTCCTTGGCCACTCTAGCCACCTCTTCGGCACAAAATTTGCCGAGAGTTATCCTCGTCGAGGACATGCATAAACCTACCGAAGCAGGGAAAGAAGTAGTTCAAGTACATCAAGTCAGGGCTGGACCCAGTTGGATGGACCCTTTAGTTAAGTTTCTAAAAGAAGATATCTTGCCTAAAGAGAGGGGAGAAGCCGATAAAATTCGGAGGAAAGCAGCCAGGTTCTGGTTATTTGAAGATCAGAAACTATACAAACGTTCTTATTCAGGACCGTACTTGTTGTGCATGCATCCCGAAACGGCTGAGATGTTACTAGAAGAACTGCATGAAGGAATCTGTGGAAGCCACACTGGAGGTAGATCCTTGGCTTACAAAGCCATCACTCAAGGTTATTGGTGGCCAAACATGCAAAAAGAAGCCCTGGATTATGTTAAAAAATGTGATTAGGGTCAACGATTTGCCCCACACATTCATCAGCTAGGGGGAACTTTCAACCCGCTATCCAGCCCATGGCCTTTCGCCCAATGGGGCTTGGATATCGTGGGACCATTCCCTAAAGTTACAGGAAATAAGAAATATTTGCTGGTCGGCACTGACTACTTCACCAAGTGGGTTGAAGCAGAACCTCTTGCAAACATCCGAGACGTAGATGTGCAAAAGTTTGTGTGAAAGAGTATAGTTACTCGATTTGGAGTCCCATGTACTCTCATCTCAGACAATGGCCTGCAGTTTGATAGCAAAGTATTTAAGAGTTATTGTAGCGGACTGGGGATCATGAATAGATACTCCACCCCAGCTTATCCCCAGGGTAATGGTCAGGCCGAAGCTGTCAACAAGGTCATTGTGAATGGCCTGAAAAAGAGATTAGATGACGTGAAGGGTAAATGGGTAGAAGAATTGCCGCATGTGCTTTAGGCTTACAGAACTACTCCACGCAGGTCTACTGGAGAGACACCCTTCTTAATGACCTACGGGGCTGAAGCTGTCATACCTTTGGAAACTGGATTCTTGACATTGAGAACTAGCTCGTTTAGTCCGACAGGTAACAATGAGCAGCTAGAGAAAAGTTTGGACCTAATTGATGAAAGGAGGAAAAATGCAATGGTCCGATTAACACATTACCAACAAAAGCTTAGACAGGGCTACGACGCCAACGTAAGGCTCAGACCTCTGAAACCTGGTGATCTGGTATTAAGAAAGGTGGTTGGCACTGCAAAGAACCCAGCTTGGGGAAAATTAGGGCCTAATTGGGAAGGGCCATATCGTATTACTTCAGGATCTGGCATTGGGGCATATTTCCTTGAAAACTTGGACAATCATGTGATACCACACCCATGGAATGTAAATAACCTCAAAAGGTATTATTATTAATCAAAATTTTCTTTTAATCAGCATATCAACCTGTTACGATTTCTTTAAGTGTTTAAACTTAAATTCATTCATGCCTGTAGTCCTCGGACCAGATGATATGGGTTAGTTAGCACTCTGTAACGATTTCTTTAAATGTTTAAACTTAAATCCATTCATGCCTGTAGTCCTCGGACCAGATGACATGGGTTAGTTAGCACTCTGTTACGATTTCTTTAAGTGTTTAAACTTAAATTCATTCATGCCTGTAGTCCTCGGACCAGATGACATAGGTTAGTTAGCACTTTGTAACGATTTCTTTAAGTGTTTAAACTTAAATCCATTCATGCCTGTAGTCCTCGGACCAGATGATATGGGTTAGTTAGCACCCTGTTACGATTTCTTTAAGTGTTTAAACTTAAATCCATTCATGCCTGTAGTCCTCGGACCAGATGATATGAGTTAGTTAGCACTCTGTTACGATTTCTTTAGGTGTTTAAACTTAAATTCATTCATGCCTGTAGTCTTCGGACCAGATGATATGAGTTAGTTAGCACTCTATTACGATTTCTTTAAGTGTTTAAACTTAAATCCATTCATGCCTGTAGTTCTCGGACCAGATGATATGGGTTAGTTAGCACTCTGTTACGATTTCTTTAAGTGTTTAAACTTAAATCCATTCATGCCTGTAGTCCTCGGACCAGATGATATGGGCTAGTCAGCACTCTGTTACGATTTTTTTAAGTGTTTAAACTTAAATCCATACATGCCCGTAGTCCTCGGACCAGACGACTTGAGTTAGTTAACACTCCATCACAGCTCTCTGAATGTTTGAATCTAAATCCAATGTAACGGTTTTTATTGAAGTATCACTCCTTGATGAGCCATGATTGAAATTCCTGAATGTGTTTAAATTAACCCTAACCTATATTGCCTCTTATTCTTTTGTGCATATTTGGAAAGGCTTTTGAAGCTTTTTACTATAACCCCTGTAATTTTTGTTGTTTAGTTATAGTTCTCCTACATTCTGCCCCTTTTTAATACCAATCTTAGTTATGCGCGTTGTTAACATGATATTAGGATCACGATCACCCACATTCCCATAAAGTTAAAGTACAGGACTTAATAACAATAGTAAGTGGTATCACACACAACAAAGGAAATAAATGCAAAGGAGAAACTGCTTCATTAATTAAAAAGAGTAGCTTACAATCTCTTACAAAAAAAAAAAAAAAAAAAAAAAAAGAGGAAAAGCCCTATGTATCTACTCTTGANGATTATTTATTGGAAATCATTTTTTGTCTCTTACTATATGTGGGGGAAAAGGGCCCAGTCCAACATAGTGGGCCGAGAGCCCATATGAGAACTATTGTGCGACCGAGAAGAAGGAGATGATAAGGGCAGGGCCCATCTGGAAGTGGGACCCTCAGGAGGAAGAATGATTACAATCCGAATAGAACATCTCCTGTCCGAAGAGGTTATAATCCTCTGACGCGAATATTATAAATCAATTGAGCGTGTAAAAGGTCAAAATGATCTTCCGAGGACTCCACCTGATCAAGATGAGCTCTGTGTATGCTGGGAAACGATAAGGATAGAGAAATATCTAAAGGGAAAGCTGCTACCACCGTATTTAATGCTCTGCAGCAACTTTTCTGGCCACATTTATGTGGAGAAGACTCCTGAATAGTGTATTATAACCTACCACCACTCACACAGAGCTAAAAAAAATGCTTGACGGGACACGTACTCAAGTAGACCCACAGATAAGGTACAAGTGGACGATGGAGATGAAGAGAAGGGGGGTTATATAAAGGAAAGAGGCTCCTAACGTAAAGGGAGAGGAAGAAAAAGAAAACGGAAGAAGAGAGACCTGGACTGTAACCCTAAGATCTTTGTTCATCAGATAATCAATAATATAGCTCTTCAGATATTCACTCTTTAAGTGTAGTTTCATGTTAGCTTGTGCTTGAAAGTTGTGATTCGTTGTTGTTAATCCCATACTTAACCTAACTCTTTCACCCATACTCTACAAATTAATTGTTTTGGGCTTAGGCCACAAATCCCAACCTTACAATTGGCGCTGTCTGTGGGGAGAGTTTGAGTGTAAAGGGAAGTAGCAGCAGTTGATCATGGCTGAACCAGGGCAACAACTGGCAGAATCTGGGGCGTCCCAACATATAGACCCTTTTCTCAATCTAGAGCGAAGACAAGACCGTGAAGGCAGTGTGCATACTACACACACTGAACGAACTCAGCCTCGTGGCGGAAGTCATGTTTCTCATGCAGAGAAAAATAGCATGCAAATAGAGATTGACAGGTTAAGAAGGGAGCTACGCCATGCGAAAAGAAAATGTGCTGCCTCGCACTCTGATGACGACTCAGGTGACGAACAAGACATCACTTATGAACAGAGGTCTCGAACTCCAGTCAGTGAATCTTTTTTATATGAGGATGAACACCCTCGCAAGAAGCAACCTCAAAGGCCATCACATGGAGGGGTGGGAAATGATGCCATGAGCAAGGCTTTAAACCAAATCTCCAGGTCACCGTTCATGCATAGGATTGAAGGAGCGAAGCTTCCTCGGCGTTTCAACCAGCCAACCTTTACTATTTACAACAGTAAAACTGACCCTGTGGAGCATGTGAGCCATTTTAACCAAAGGAAGGCTGTCTACTCTAGAGATGAAGCTTTGATGTGCAAAGTATTCCCCTCTAGCCTTAGACCCGTGGCCATGAGGTGATTTGACAACTTGAAAGCAGACTCCATTAACTCCTACCAAGAGCTCACTCAGGCTTTTGGTTCACGTTTCGTCACATGCCGAAGGGTGGCCAGGCCCTTGTCTTCTCTGCTATCCTTGAGCATGCGTGAAGGTGAATCCCTTAAGGCGTATTCGGATAGATATTGGGAGATGTTTAATGATATGGAGGGCAACTTTGATGCAATGGCCCTAGACACGTTTAAGCTGGGTCTCCCCACTGATCATGGTTTAAGGACATCCTTGTCTGGCAAGCCTGTCACTAATATGCGTTAACTTATGGATCATCTTGAAAAATATAAAAGGGTTGAAGAAGATCAGTAGCAAGGGAAGGGTAAGGATAAGGTTATCCCCCAGGACAGGAAGGATTTTAGGTCGGACCGTTACAACAGCAATAAGCCGATGAGAGATTTCGCTGGGCAGTCGGGCTCAGCAAATGCCCAGGCAGTCAATACAATATTCAAGGAGCCAGTTCATCAAGTTCTGGAAAATATCAAGAATGAACCATTCTTTCGGTGGCCAAGTAAAATGGTAGGGAACCCTGAGAGGCGCAATCACAATCTATATTGTCAATACCATCAAGACCATGGGCATGCCACTGAAGACTGCAGAAGTTTATGGGATCACTTGGACCAGTTGGTCCGCAAAGGTAGGTTGAGGCACCTTTTGCACCATTCTAGTGGCCGAGGAGGCCAAGTAAATTTTGAGTCCGAGAATAGGGATTCTACGAAACCTCCATTAGGTACTATTAACGTCATTTTTGCAGCGCCAGCAAGAACAGGGTCCTGGCCGTCCAAAGTTATGTCAGTGGCTCGGCTACCAGCGGGGGATATTGGCCGAGATTCGAGGAGCCATAGACACGCTGTCCCGCTCGTGTTAGGCTTTTCGGACGAGGATAAAGCTAGAACCATTCAACTTCATGACAATGCTTTGGTAGTCACACTCAGGATTAGGAGATATGATGTGAAGAGGGTGATGGTGGACTAGGGTAGCGCGGTGGAGATTATGTATCCTGACCTTTTCAAGGGGCTGAACCTCAGGCTTGATGATTTAACTCCATACTGTTCTCCCCTGGTCAGCTTCGAGGGAAGGATGGTCACCCCGAAAGGCCAAATACGACTGTCCATACAGACTGGCTCAGAAGTGGTTGAAGTGGACTTCATCGTTGTAGATGTTTATTCCCCTTATACGGCGATTGTAGCCAGACCTTGGCTACACACGCTAGGGGCTGTTTCCTCCACTTTGCATCAAAAAGTCAAATATCCATCCGAATGGCGTGTTTGTGAAATCCACGGAGATCAGTCCTCGGCCAGGCAATGTTTGGTGGCTGCCATACGACACGAGCCTGAGATTGAATCCCCAGCCAGGGCAGAAGGAGATCTATAGCAGTTAAGGGGTCGGTTATCACCCATTGAAGGATATGATGAAGGCGCTAAATGCGAGGACCTAGTGCGGGTTTTAATTGGGACCAATCCTGAAAGATACTTTCAAATCGGATCCCAAATACCTCAACCAGGGAAAGAAGAGCTAATTGATTTCCTTAAAAGAAATATTGACGTATTCGCCTGGAGTACTTATGAAGCCCCAAGAGTGGACCCGGAGTTCATTTGCCATCATTTGAGGGTTAACCCTCTGAGTGTACCCAAGAAACAGCCTCCTCGGCGGCCATCCAAAGAGCATGCTGATGCAGTCGAAGAAGAGGTGATGAAGATCAAACAAGCTGGGGCTATTAAAGAAGTTTTTTACCCCGAATGGTTGGCAAATACTGTGATGGTAAAGAAGAAGAGCGGAAAGTGGCGAGTTTGTGTGGACTTCACGGACTTGAATAAGACTTGTCCTAAGGATCCTTTCCCTATGCCGAAGATTGATCAATTAGTAGATGCTACTGTCAGCCATCCTCGGATGAGTTTCTTGGATGCTTTCCAAGGTTACCATCAGATACCGTTAGCCTCAGAGGACCAGAAGAAAACCGCTTTTGTTACCCCCATTGGTATTTACCACTATAAAGTGATGTCATTCGGTCTGAAAAATGCAGGTTTTACTTATCAGCAAATGATGACCAAGATGTTTGAATCACAATTGGGCAAAAGCATTGAGGTCTATATAGATGACATGGTGGTAAAAAGCAAGGTTATTTCTGAGCATTTGAAGGACCTTGATAACGTTTTTGAGACCCTGAGGAGACATAAGTTGCGCTTGAACGCATCGAAGTGCTCATTTGGTGTGGGATCAGGCAAATTTTTGGGTTACATGGTAACGCACAGGGGAATTGAGGTCAATCCTGATCAGATAAAGGCTATTCAAAATCTGTAGCCTCCTCAGAATCCGAAAGAGGTCCAGAAGTTAACAGGGATGACAGTTGCTTTGAACCGATTCATCTCCAGGTCCGCGGATAGATGTAAACCCTTCTTCTCACTGATCAACAAGTGGAAGGGATTTGAATGGACTGAAGAATGTGCCTCAGCTTTCCAACAACTTAAAGACTACTTGTCTCGGCCACCAATTATGTCTAGCCCTGAACTAGATGAGGTCTTATTTGCCTATATCACAGTGGTCCCTCATGCTGTAAGTTTAGTGCTAATAAGAGTGGATCAAGGTATACAAAGGCTGGTTTATTGTGTGAGTAAGTCTCTGCATGAAGCCGAGATCAGATACTTACCATTGGAAAAAGCTATTTTGGCAGTAGTATTGGGAGCGCAAAAATTACCTCACTACTTCCAAGCACATACTATTGTTGTGCTCACGTAACTCCCACTTAAGACAGTACTCCGAAGTGCCGACTATACAGGGAGGATAGCCAAGTGGGGCACTATTTTAAGAGCCTTTGATATCAAGTATATGCCTCGCACTTCAGTTAAAGGGCAGATCCTTGCGGACTTAGTGGCCGAGTTCACGAAGCCCAGCTTAGAAGAAGTAACGGCAAAGAGAGACATGGATGGAAAATCGGTTGGCATGATTTCCCAACAAGATCCTACCCGTTGGGAAGTGTATGTAGATGGTGCTGCAAACCGGAAAGGTTCTGGAGTGGGGCTAGTCTTGATATCTCCAGAAGGAATCATCATTGAAAAGTCATTAAGGCTGGATTTCGGTGCAACCAATAATGAGGCAGAGTATGAAGCCCTATTGATGGGAATGTCTATGGTCCGAAGAATGGGAGGAAAGGTCGTGGAATTGTTCTCGGATTCAAGATTAGTTGTGGGCCAAGTACAGGGGGAGTTTGAAGCGAAGGATGAGAGAATACAAGGATACTTGAATCGAGTCAAACGTCTGCACGTGGAATTCGAATTTTTTAGCTTGTTACATGTTTCTAGAAGTAGTAATGCGCACGCAGATTCTTTGGCTACACTAGCCACCTATTCGGAGCAAGACTTGCCGAGAGTTATCCTCGTCGAGGATTTCCATGAGCCCACTGGAATGGGAGGGGATGCAGTCCAAGTCAACCAGATTCGAGATAGTCTCTACTGGATGAATCCCATAATTAAATTCTTGAAGGATGACACTTTGCCAGAAGAGCGGGGAGAGGCTGACAAGATCTGAAGGAAGGCTACTAGATTTTGGTTGTCTGAAGACCGAAAGTTATACAAATGTTCCTACTCAAGACCATACCTATTGTGTATTCATCCAGAGACGGCTGAGTCGCTGCTAGAGGAGTTGCATGAAGGAATTTGTGGGAGTTACATTGGAGGCAGGTCATTAGCCCACCGAGCCCTTACTCAAGGGTATTGGTGGCCGAACATGCAAAAAGAAGCCTATAACTATGTAAAGAAGTGCGATCAATGTCAGCGATTCGCACCGAACATACACCAACCAGGTGGAGTCCTCAACCCACTTTCTAGTCCGTGGCCGTTTGCCCAATGGGGTTTGGACATAGTGGGTCCATTCCCAAAGGCTGTAGGAAACAAGAAGTACCTTCTGGTCGGCACAAACTATTTCACGAAATGGGTCGAAGCTGAGCCTCTGGCCAATATTCGAGAAGTAGATGTGCAAAAATTTGTATGGAAGAGTATCGTTACCCGCTTCGGAGTTCCTCATACTCTCATCTCGGACAACGGCTTACAGTTCGACAGTAATGCATTTCGGAGTTATTGTAGCGAACTGGGAATCACGAACAGATACTCTACCCCTTCCTATCCTCAGGGGAATGGGCAAGCTGAAGCAGTTAATAAAGTCATAGTTAATGGACTAAAGAAGAAGTTGGACGATGCGAAGGGTAAGTGGGTTGAAGAGTTGCCACACGTGCTCTGGGCTTATAGAACTACGCCTCGCAGATCTACTGGAGAAACTCCTTTTTCGATGACTTATGGCGCTGAAGCTGTCATTCCTTTGGAAACGAGATTCCCAACTTTAGAAACTAGCTCGTTCAGTCCGACCAGCAATGATGAGCTCTTAGAAGCAGGCTTGGATTTGATCAAAGAAAGAAGAGAAAATGCAATGGTTCGGCTGGCGCATTACCAGCAGAAACTGAGACAGGGCTATGATGCTAACGTCAAGCTAAGACCCCTGGAACCCGGTGATTTGGTACTCAGAAAAATCGTCGGCACTGCGAAAAACCCAGCTTGGAGAAAATTAGGACCAACTGGGAGGGACCATATCGTTTTACTTCATGTGCTGACATTGGGGCATATTTCCTAGAGGACTTGGATGGTCATGTAATACTGCGCCCCTGGAATGTAAATAACCTCAAAAGGTACTATTATTAATCGAATTATTTCTTTGTTTATTGTGATAACTTGTCCTCTTTACCTGTTCGCTAAGTGTTTAAACTTAAATCCACTCATACCTGTAGTCCTCGGACTAGATGATTTGGGTTGGTTAACACTCCTTACCTGTTCGCTAAGTGTTTAAACTTAAATCCAATCATACTTGTAGTCCTCGGACCAGATGATTTGGGTTAGTTAATACTCCTTATCTGTTCTTTAAGTGTTTAAACTTAAATCCACTCATGCCTATATCCTCGGACCAGATGATTTGGGTTGGTTAACACTCCTTATCTATTCTTTAAGTATTTAAACTTAAATCTATTCATGCCTGTAGTCCTCGGATCAGATGATTTGGGTTAGTTAACACTCCTTACCTGTTTGCTAAGTGTTTAAACTTAAATCCAATCATGCTTGTAGTCCTCGGACCAGATGATTTGGGTTAGTTAACACTCTTTATCTATTCTTCAAGTGTTTAAACTTAAATCCAATCATGCCTGTAGTCCTCGGAGTAGATGATTTGGGTTAGTTAACACTCCTTATTTGTTCTTTAAGTGTTTAAACTTAAATCCACTCATGCTTGTAGTCCTCGGACAAGATGATTTGGGTTAGTCAACACTCCTTATTCTCCCTAAGTATTTAAACTTAAACCCAATCATGCTTGTGATCCTCAGACCAGGTGATTTTTAGTTAGTTAATACTTTTGTGCTGTTATCAATATTGAAGGTTATTTTTAGATTAAATTCTGCTTGGCATAATTAACTCTGTTTAATATCAACTCTAGCCTATGTTGACATTCCTAGTGTACATGCAAAAAGATCTATCCAACTTTTATAATACTTGGTCATCGCTTAGCAGTAATTTTTACATACTGTCCTCTTCGGAATCAATTTTAGCTATATATATTATCAGCAAGGTGAAGTGACTATGTGTGCCTACATTACCATAATCATAAAATGAAGTTACTTGTAGCAAAAGAAAACCATATGGCATGCAACAAATACACCAAAGATAAATAAAAAAAAATAATTAAAAAAAAAAAAAAAAAAAACCCTAAAGTCTAAGTTTCTGCTGAGGCTTGGTCTTTGGGCTCCGAGGATGCTTCCTTTTCTTCTAAGCCCTCGCCCTTTTCCTTAGGTGGCTCAGTGGGGAGGCTCTGATCCTTGGGAGGCTCAAGGATGACTGGGGGAGCTTGGTCGACCAAAGGCGGTTCCGAGACCTCTGGGAGTTGTGTTGGAGGAGGGGGATCAGCCTCTAAAAGCTCTCGGATGTCTAAGTCATAAAAAATGCTTTTGGGCAGCCTCAGCTCTGAGTCAGCAGGCACTCCAGCAGCGTCCAGCACCTTGCCCCAGGTCATGTCCCAGTAGTCCCGGGCGACTGAAGCAAACTGCTCAGTAAGACCCTTTTCCGTCGTCTCCACTCCCAGTTGGTAGGCCGTTTTCTTTTCGGCCTCGGTCGCTTCCTTAGCCAGCTGAGCGTCCCTCCGAGCCTCCTTGGCAGCCTTCTTGGCCTTCTGGAGTTCAGCGCGAAGTTCCTTCACAAGCGCCTTCTCAGATGCCAAGTTGTTCTGAGTATCATTCAGCAGCTTGCGTTGGGCCTCGGCTTGGGTCTCAGCATTTCTCAGACCAGCATTGAGGCCATCCCTTTCCTGGGTCACCCCTTTTAGCTGGTGTGAGATCTGAGAGACCTCCTCCTTTAGGCTGCCCAGTGCCTTTTTAACCTCGGACCTAGAGTGGGCCTCCATTTGGGCTTCAACGTAGGCTTTCCGATTCCACTCTCCAGCCACGAAGACTTGCTGGGTAATCTGAACAAGTAAAGTAATAAAGTTAGCATAAAATATAGAAAATTACTATTCTAACCGAAGAGACAAATGAGCACGCTTACCATGGCCAGGTCCCTCTTTAGGGACATGAAAAGATCATACTGGCTGAAACGCCTGTATAATTCCATGTCACAGGGGAGGAGCAGCGGTTGCTCCAAAGCTTCGGCTATCAGCCCCGCTCTGCCCTTGTCGTAGTTCCTAACCGAGGTTTCCTAGGAAAATGGAACCCCATCTAGTTCCAGCCTGGGAGACCAAGTGCGCTGCCCTCGGCGCACGTCGGCTACAGGAGGCCCTTCCCTGCTCTCCACGGAAGAGGCCCTTTTGCTGTGGTGATCCTTTATCACCTTCTGCTGCTTGGTGGTTTTTAGTGGCACCACCACGTCCCGGTCCTCAGGCTCAAGAGGCCTCTTTTTCTTTAGATCCGGTATCGGTTTCAAGGCCAGATCAGAGACCTGAGGTGGGGGTGGGGGTGGGGGTGGAGGTAAGTTCACCACTGGCCGAGAGGTCCCTGTCCCCTTGGACTCAGCTTATTCCCCATTTTCTTCAAAAGAAGGTTCAAGTCTAACATTTCTTCTTCTTCGGAAGAGTCCTCAGGGACTGTAGTCAGTGGTTAGCGAACACAGGATTGCCTGTCAGTTTCCTCCTCGAAATCTGAAGAGTGTATTACCTAAACCCCCCCTGAAGTGTCCCCTTCAAATTTAAATATGTCAATCTGTTCCTCTAACGAAGCGGATGAAGAGCCGACTCTTTTACCTACTGCCACCGATTCGAGAGGAACTTGTTGAACCGGTCGGATTAGCAAGGGAATGCCTTGTGGATTGGGGTGTGGAACAGGTGCAAGGTCGTATGGCACCAAAAAGTGTCGCCAAGCGACGTCTATTCGCTGTAACCGGTGATCACCCTGTGTGATGGCGTTGCCAGCTGGCTGGATGTCTGCTTTCTTGGGCGTGTAGTCGAGTATGAGTGGGATGGACCGGAGCTGTCCGTTTTCGCTTACGAATATCTCCGAGCGTAGTAGGTAATTAAGGGCGGGGGTGTTGATAAGGCTGAGCTGAGGAGCAGTATGTGCCCTATCTGTAAAACAAACAAATAGATTGGGTCAGAAAATTGAAATAGGCTATGGAAAATGAAGATCCTAAGACTATTGTTAGAGATCCTAAGTCTAAGAAGTCACACTTGGCTCTCTTGGCTCGGTCGGACAGTGTAGACCGTCATGCCATGCGCCCGAAACGATTAAATAGTCGTCTTTCATCCCTTTATTTGATTTGGGAAGGCAGGAGAACAATCTAACGACATCGGATCGGGATTTAAGGTAGTATCCCGCCCTTTTTTGGCTATGACATTCATACATGTACGCTAAGTCATGCCAGGTCAGCCCTAGTCCTAACTGTTCATTCAAGGCATCAATGGCCTCTAGTATCCTAAAGGTGTTGGGTGCGCATTGCTTAGGAGAGAGCCTGTGGTTGCGAAGGTAATTTAGAGTAATGAAACCCATTGGGGGGGTCATTCCCCCTTCAATGAAGGCTATCATTGGGATTACGACCTCTCCCTCTCTTCGGGCTGTTAGTATCTGCTCTGGAGGACAATATCTCAGATTTACCCCCCGCGGGATACCATAATTTCACTTAAATTCCTCTATCAACGCCGGACTATCGATGAGATGTTGGAATTTGCCAATTTTTAAAGAATGACTGAAGCAGTGGACAGGAGAAGGGTTTTAAGGGAAGAAAACGTTAGCCGAGAAGAAAGTAAAGAATCAGGAGATGCCGAAACTTACACAAACAAGATTGAAGTAGAATCCCTGGACTCGAGATGGACTCTTTGTAGATCCTGGAAGCAAAGACATAGAAATCCGAAGAGGCTTGAAAGGTTTTGAAGGAAAGAACTCTCTGGGTGCTCTGAGAATGCGTAAAGTAAAGAAAAATAACCTCCTCCAGGGGTTTATATATGGAGACAGGTGAAACGGTGTCATTCATTCCGTCCAAATCCCGAAGAAGAACCCTGTCCATTGGATCAACAACCCACCGTTGGATGCAAAAGACAAAACGTCGCCTGGAGTAATTAATATAGCGCTTTGGGAATATGGAACTGACAGCAGCAATAATGAAGCGCTTGTCTCTATGCTCGCGTGCGTGTAAACGGGGGTATTTATGACTTCCCCCTTTTAAATTTCTTTATTTTTCTTTATTTTTATTTCTTTTCGCTTGCGAGGCAGATCAAAATCTTACTTTTTCTCCTCGGATGAGAGGGAAAAATTAAAATTTTGAGGGGCTATTGTGGGGGAAAAGGGTCCAGTCCAACATAGTGGGCCGAGAGCCCATATGAGAACTATTGTGCGACCGAGAAGAAGGAGATGGTAAGGGCAGGGCCCATCTGGAAGTGGGACCCTCAGAAGGAAGAATGATTACAATCCGAAAAGGACATCTCCTGTCCGAAGAGGTTATAATCCTCTGACGCGAATATTATAAATCAATTGAGCGTGTAAAAGGTCAAAATGATCTTCCGAGAACTCCACCTGATCAAGATAAGCTCTGAGTATGCTGGGAAACGATAAGGATGAAGAAATATCTAAAGGGAAAGCTGCTACCACCGTATTTAATACCCTGCAGCAACTTTTCTGGCCGCATTTATGTGGAGAAGACCCCTGAACAGTGTATCCTAACCTACCACCACTCACACAGAGCTAAAGAAGATGCTTGACGGGACACGTACTTAAGTAGACTCACGGATGAGGTACAAGTGGAAGATGGAGATGAAGAGAAGGGGGGTTATATAAAGGAAAGAGGCTTTTAACGTAAAGGGAGAGGAAGAAAAAGAAAACAGAAGAAGAGAGACCTGGACTGTAACCCTAAGATCTTTGTTCATCAGATAATCAATAATATAGCTCTTCGGATATTCACTCTTTAAGTATAGTTTCATGTTAGCTTGTGCTTGAAAGTTGTGATTCGTTATTGTTAATCCCATACTTAACCTAGTTCTTTCACCCATACTCTACAAATTAATTGTTTTGGGTTTGGGCCACAAATCCCAACCTTACACTATACATAATAAAGTTATTAATTATTGTTGTTAAGTGAACTGTATTTATTATTACTGAGAATACTTAAGTTTATTATTTATTTTTTTTTTTTTTTGCTTTACTCCTTCCAATTCTTTTATTTAACAATTCAACTAAATTTTGACAACTTATTGGTCTTCATAATTTATTAAGAAGAATTTTTGTTGTATTTTTTTTTTCACTCTTTTGCATTACTTTATTAAGAATTCAACACAACAATATAATCATTTAAAAAAAAAAAAATTCTTCACTCTCCATTATTTCACACCTCACTTCCACTACCTTGTATTTAATTTTCTTTTAGTGTTTACACTTTACTGCCCATTAAATTCTCCTTTTTTAATATTTAAGATCAACAAATTACTAATTTTTGTTGTTGGGCTTGTTATTTTTTCCAAATTTTAGATCAAATTGGTTTGTTATTGGATTTTTTTTTTTTTTTTTGTTTAAAAATGCCCAGATAAAAATTGCTGTTGAATTGGATTGTTGTTAAGCTATTTTAGGATGTTCAAAATTTTATTTTAGGGTGGTCAAAATAAAAAATTTTAAAAATATTAAAAATAATCTTTTTTCCAAGTTAGAATTGAACCCCTGGATACAATGTGGTGCTGCCATTGTGCTAATGTATTCTGTATTGTATAATGTAACAAGAACGGAGCCAGGATTTAGAGTTAGGAGGGGTAGTTTTGCTGTTGGCTATGTGCGGCAGTTCTGGCCTCCAGCTCTACTACTTAATTAATTGCTAAGGGATTTTCTATTTTTTATTTATTATTGTTTTGTGCTTTTGATGTGTGCATTTTTTCTGGGTAAGAAAAAAATTATTTTATTTAAACTTAACTATTGGTAATTTTTGTTGTTGGGCTAATTTTTTTTGGGCTTGTACCTATAAATGTTTTATGGCCTTTAGAAAGAGGAAAATGCTAGAGTTACAATTTTTATTTTACAAATTATTGATGTGGTGAGTGGTTATTGGCAAGTAAAAAAAATGATATAATTGGTAGGTCTAGATGCAAACTAATAAGAATTTACAACTTCAACAGTTTGTAAAAATATTGTAGAAGAGTTTGTGACTATAGCATTATTTTTAAAAGAATCAATGATATTATTAAGGGGAGCAAAATGTAATTTTATAGAAAAAAATTGTTAAAATTAGTAATTATATATATACTAATATTTTTTATAAAAAAAATTAGGGGGGGCCATTGCCCCCCAATGCCAAAGTTTACCTCTGTCCATGAATGTAACCATTTGGGACTTTCTCCTATAAACATGTGTCATTAGATTGAACCATGTTAATTCTCTTGCCTTCGGTTTTTCTCATTGTACATCTTTTTATTTTTTTCTTGTTTAATATAAGAAGGGACATAATTCTTTGTGAAAGGAGGAAAAAAAAAAAGGAAGCTACACAATTCATAAATATAATTTGAATCTTATTTGTTTGCGAAAATAAGTTAGAATAATAAATGAAATTAACGGGGAAAAAAAGTATGCATTCAGAAAATTGAGCATAATATTTTGAAATGTCCAGAAAATTATTTAAATTCAGGCAACGAAAATCATTAATTATAATAATAAAGTGTATGAGTCATGAACATGATCTAACGGCAGGTAGGCTGTTAGCTACCCTTCTTCTATCTTCAAATGCACGTTCAAATATTATGATCTGACACCAGAAAGAGTGAGGAATGAAGATTGAAGAGGGGAAAGTAATAACATATAATTGTTGGACTTGAATTTTATCTGCTGTAATTCTTATGAGACGTCGGAAGAGCTGAAATTTTAGGGTCTAAAATAAGACGTTTAAAAAAAAAAAAGGTTCTAGAATAAGACATTGAGCATAATATTTTGAAATGTCCAGAAAATTATTTAAATTCAGGCAACGAAAATCATTAATTATAATAATAAAGTGTATGAGTCATGAACATGATCTAACGGCAGGTAGGCTGTTAGCTACCCTTCTTCTATCTTCAAATGCACGTTCAAATATTATGATCTGACACCAGAAAGAGTGAGGAATGAAGATTGAAGAGGGGAAAGTAATAACATATAATTGTTGGACTTGAATTTTATCTGCTGTAATTCTTATGAGACGTCGGAAGAGCTGAAATTTTAGGGTCTAAAATAAGACGTTTAAAAAAAAAAAAGGTTCTAGAATAAGACAAGTTGGAAAGTACAACAGATTGTCAATTTTTTTTTTTTAGGGTCATTAATTTCTGTCTTTGCGCGTATGGGAAATGCGTGAATTTTGAATTCAAAGCACGTGTACGGCATCGTATAAGTCAAAGGTTTGATTTATTTTATTTTATAATTTTATAATAACTTATGTTAGCAGCTTCCCTCGTTTAACAGGGAATTAAATGAAACGAAAACAATAATTTTATGATATTTTTTCATTTTTTCATTTTCGAGTTTTAATGAAAGAAATAAAATGTTTATTTGAGAGTTTAAGTGAGAGAGAATAGAATAGACAAGAAAGAATACTAATTCATCTTTATTCTCTTAAAATCTTAAATTTTTATTCTCCCAAAATTGGGAGGAATAGAAGAGAAATGAAATTAGATTTAATGAATTTTTTTACTAAAACTCCCAAAAAATAAATGAGGCAGTGTTATGAAGGAAGATTTTGTTGTTTTTGAATTTTCTTTTTTTGCTAACCTGGAAACTTTAGTTGCTAAGGATAATAATGGTTTGTATTATGCTAGACTAGTTACTGCTAGTTAGACATGGCAAAACGGGTGGGTCGGGTCGAGTTCGGGTCGGGTCGAGTTCGGGTTGCGGGTCAATCGGGTCACGGGTCAAAACGGGTCATTTTAAGCGGGTCAAAATCGAGTTCGGGTCAATCGGGTTGCGGGTCGGGTTGACTCGTATTTTTTCACATGAATTTTTTTTATATTTATTTTTATAAAGAAAACAACATATATCTGTCATTTGAAAAGTTATGCAACAAATTACTTGATGTAAAATGCATTATTTTGAATTCACCACTTATATCAGGAATGAACTCAGTTAAACTTAATTATTAATACTTATTCAACAATTTTAAAATTATACAAATCCTAACATTACTATCTAAAACAAAATAACACAAAGATAAGTAAAACAAATACACAAGTTTTATTTCTACATAATATCAACATTCTAAATATAAAACAAAATTACAAATGACTTATTGGATAACTGATTTGATAAAGAATAAAAATATATAAGAAATTTACAATCTTGAAAATTAATTTTATAATTTATTATCAGTTGTGGTTGACACTCTATTTCAATTTGAGATATACTTTAAAATTTGATTGCTTACTTATTTATATATGATCTCTTTTATAAATATCATATTATTGTTAAGCAACACACACTCTAGGAAATATCATAATTTATTTTGAAAAGCCGTTTATTTTGGACATAAATTATTAAAAAAATAGGTCTAAGTATTCATAATTTATGTTAATTTGATACTTTAGCTTCACTATTTTCACACTTGTGAATATTTCTCACATGTCTACAATTTTAAATATGTTTTTAACTCTACTGTAACTAGATTATCTTGGCATGTACTTTGCTATTTGATATCTAAAAATATTTACTCATTACAGAATGTTCAACCATTTATCTTTCAATTAATTTGCATATAGTTATGTAAATGTATCAATTGTTTCATTAAAGTTCACAATAAACAATTAAACCAATATTGTCTTAGTTTTACTATTTTTTTACCAAAAAAAAAAAATTTTTTTAAAATGGTTCGGGTTCGGGTCGGGTCGCGGGTGGGGTCACGGGTCAACCCGTTTTTGCTTCGGGTAAAAAAAATCGGGTTCGGGTCGGGTTTTTTGGGTCGGGTCGGGTCGGGTTAGAAAATTCTAACCCGTTTTGCCATGTCTATTGCTAGTATGGCAGCTGTAATTTTGTAAGCTTCTTTTGTTGGTTTATATGAATGGCCTTTTAACCCAAAAAAAAATCCCAAAATACCCCTATACATTCAACCATTTATTTTAAAATAAAGGTCTAATAATAATATTGTTATAAAATGATTCCATTCCATTTCTTCTATGTTACTCCCAAACAAAATTACTTACATTTCATTTATTTTCATTCATTTTCATTTCTTTATTTTAAAACATCCAATCAAGGTTACTTAATTTCATTTCATTTCATTCTTTTCCATTCATTTCTCTTGCTTAAATACATTCTATTCAATTCCATTCTTTTCCATTCCCTTATGGTCATTTTATTCCATTCCATTCCCTTATAAACTCCCAAACGAAGCTTAAGCATTAGGTAATAGACCATTTTTGAAAAATTTTGATACCACTTTAATAGAAAATAAAAAAAATTGTAAAAACAAAACCAGTTACTTTTTTCTTATTCCATTAAAAAATTTATAAAAAAAATTCTAAATTGATACCCTATAGCATCTTTTATTTTTTCCCTTTCTTAATATTCCTTTTAAACATCTTGTTTCTATTTGAAAGAGCTCATTTCGATGGCTTTATTTTGCATAGGTAAAAACAGAGTTATATTTAGTGTTTATTTGTGAACAATTTATTTAATTTTTTGCTAATAGTGTATTAAAGTATATTTATACTTTGAAAATGAGAAAAAGTAAGTACATGCAAGAATTTAAAAAACTATACGTAAAAGTAGCAAAAAAATTAGCTTAAAAACTAGGGCCAAACACACACTTAATCAAAAGATTTTTAAAACTATACATAAACTCGATTTTCAAACTAAAACAAGCAACCTAAATTGTAAATTTCATTTAAAACTAAAACAAGAAACCTAAATTATAAATTTCATCTGAAACTAAAACAAGAAACCTAAATTATAAATTTAGTATGAAAGCATGTGTTTTCAGTTTTTTTTTTTTTTGGTAAAAGTTAATGGATGTTGTAAGAACATTAGTTTTAGAAATACTTTTAGAAACCTTTTATAGAAAAAAGAAGAAGAAAAAGTATTGATTTTTTTTTTTTACTATTCATTATATTTTTCATAAAAGTGGTATTAAAACTTTCTTAAAATGGCTTATGCCCCAAGAGCACCCATTAACTGACCTTTGAAAAAAAAAAAAAAAAATATATATATATATATATATAGGGAATAAGACATTTAAAGGAGACAAACACAAATTATATTGTTTTTACTTTTACATTAGCATGTAATATGGGGTGTAGTAAATGGACAAAACTTATATAAAGTACCTTTGATGTGATTCCTTAAGTTCCCCAATTAAAGCATTCCATGTGGTCATTTAATCCACATTTGCCTAACAATGTCAAACCATTTTAACTAGTAGTGTTCATCAAACTGCACGACTGCATCCAAAATGACCAAAATTGCTCGCAAAATGGAGTAACCACACTGCACCACAAGGGCCAATGAACCACATCGCACAATGCGATGCAGTGTGCGATTTTATTATAAGAAAACCACACAAAACTGCACCTTACTGCACTCATATATATATATATATATATTAATAGTTCGATCTTATATGGAATAAGTGGTCAACCTGGCATTAGTGTGTTCTCATGTTAAAAATAACTTTATTTTGGTTTAATACAAAATCAAAAGTTCAAAAACTCATTCATTTCTCTATCTCACACTCTCATTCTTCTCTATCTCACACTCTCACTCTCAGTAGGCATGACTAGTAGTATATATGGTACACTGTTATGGACCTTATGGTTTTTGCTTGTTAAGTATATTTGAATCACATGTTATATTTTTTTAACATGTATAATTGTATATAATTTACTATTATTAATTTACTATTATGGATTATTATTTTGTTTTGTATATATTTGTGGTACTTTTAACTTACTGTCAATCTGTCATGTATTTTTTTTTTCCTTTGTATATATTAGTGTTTCTTTTTTGTTACACATGTTCTATCTTTTTTTGAAATTTATTGTCATATCGTAATAATTATTAATAATAAACTCAATTTCACAATTTGTTGACTTGTGTGATAGTGAGCCGTAAACATTTTTTTGTCTTGTATAACCCACTGCTTTACATTTCCCAATCAATCTCATAATGGCACAAATGAACAAAATGTAAAATTGGGTGTGAGAATTAGCCATGTCCTTAACTGTCCGTAGGCATTAGAGCATCCACAGCAGTGGAGCTAAAAATTTAGCTATTTGGCACCACAAAAAGTTATTTTATCTATTTTACCTACACACATGCTACAACAGTGGATCTATTTAGCTTTTAACACAATAAAATAGTATAAATATCACAAAAAAATAATATATCTACTATAATAAAATAATATATCCACTACAATAAACAACAATCACAGCCACTCACAATCGCTACCGCTGCCACTACCGTCGCCGCCGCCAACTCTTCTACTGCCGTCACCGACTCTTCCACCCCTACCGTCGCTATCGCCGCCACCGACTCTTCCACTGCCGCCGCCGCCACATGATAGCAAATGATCGTGTGTTAACACATGATTTTTTTTAACCCCAAATTATACTTATACATTTTTTTTTTACTAAAACAATTTCTCAATCATCATGATAGCAAATAAGAAACTAGAGTAACAATAAAATTTTGATTTAACCCCAAATTATATATATACAAATTTATCTTTTGACTAAATTCCTATGAATAGAATATTTTTTTTGTTTTCTATTACAAGAAAACCACACAACAAATTCGTGCAAACATAAAATTCCCAATATGTTCCAATACAAATACATTTTGTCCATTCACGGATGCTCTGAATTAAAACGAAATGGATGCTCTGAGATCAAATGACAGAACGTTTCATTGAGCAAGAACAGCAAAAAAATTATTGCATCTAAAATAATAAACTGAAAGAACAAGAAAAAGAAATTGTAGGGTCTGTTTTTGTAGCCCAAGCTCAAAAGGTTTGGATTATGAGCCCAATGAACCCAGAACAATGAATTTGTAGAGAGTGGGCAAAAGAGCTAGGCTGATTGTGAACTAAACAATAGTTAACTATGGTGTTAAAGAATGAACTGACATAAAAACACACTTCAAAATTTTTCAAATTGATGTCCGAGGAGGTATATTATTGAATGAAAGATGAGTACAATTCTTAGAGCTACTGTGAACTTCTTTTTTCTCCTCCCCTCTTTATCAGAGGCTTTTTTCCTTTATATAGCATCCTTCATCATCATCTTCATGGTCCACTTCTTCTTCATCTAAGTGTCCACTTGAGTATATGTCATGTCAGGTCTCCTCTTTAGCTCTCTGTGAGTGGTAATAGCTAAGATGACACTGTTCATGGGTCTTCTCCACATTAATGCGGCCAGAAAAGCAAATGCAGTGCATTTAATGTAGTGGTGGCAACTTTTCCTTTCAGATATTTCTCCATTCTTCTCATCTCCAGGCATGCCCAAAGCTTATCCTTATCACTGAAGTTGTTAGGAAGATCACTTGAACCCTCTAGATATTTGCTTGACCAAGAATCTTTGCATTCGAGGAGAACGACCTCTTCGGACCACTGGTGCTCTCTTTGGACTGTTCCCCTTCATTTCTAGGTATCTTTCTTTCATACGGATTCCTTCTCAACAGCTTTCACCTCTTCGGACACATAGTAACCTTTAAATAGGACCTTAGGCTCAATACATAAGTTTGGGCTTCCACTCCCCCACAATAACCCCTTAAAATTTTAATTTTTTCCTCGTATCTGAGGAGAAAAAAATTAGGATTTTGATTTGTTACGGAATAAAAGTCAAAAGTACAAAAATATCTGAGTTCACACGTATAGGAGCATAGATTTAGGCGTAAGTAGATTTAAGTTCAAACACTTAGTTGAAATATAAAGGAGTGTCAACTAACCCAAATTATCTAATCCGAGGACTTCAGACCTGATTGGATTTGAGCTTAAACACTTAGGAGACTTGTAAACGAGTGTCAACTAACCCCAATCATCTGGTCCAAGGACTTCAGGCATGATTGGATTTAAGTTTAAACACTTAGAAGACTTGTAAACGAGTGTCAACTAACCCCAATCATCTGGTCCGAGGACTTCAGGCATGATTGGATTTAAATTTAAACACTTAGGAGACTTGTAAATGAGTGTCAACTAACCCCAACCATCTGCTCCGAGGACTTCAGGCATGATTGGATTTAAATTTAAACACTTAGGAGACTTGTAAATGAGTGTCAACTAACCTCATTTATCTGCTCCGAGGACTTTAGGCATGATTGGATTTAAGTTTAAACACTTAGGAGACTTGTAAACGAGTGTTAACTAGCCCAAATCATCTAGTTCGAGGACTTCAGGCATGATTGAATTTAAATTTAAACACTTAGGAGACTTATAAACGAGTGTCAACTAACCCAAATCATCTAGTCCGAGGACTTCAGGCATGATTGGATTTAAGTTTAAACACTTAGGACACTTGTAAATGAGTGTTAACTAACCTAAATCATTTGGTCCAAGGACTTCTGGCATGATTGGATTTAAGTTTAAACACTTAGGAGACTTGTAAACGAGTTTTAACTAACCCAAATCATCTAGTCCGAGGACTTCAGGCATGATTGGATTTAAGTTTAAACACTTAGGAGACTTGTAAATGAGTGTCAACTAACCCAAATCATCTGGTTTGAGGACTTCAGGCATGATTGGATTTAAGTTTAAACACTTAGGAGATGTCTAAAGATTTTACATAATAAATTAGCACAATGATTAAAGTAAAGACTTGATTAATAATAATACCTTTTAAGATTGTTTACATTCCAGAGGCGTGGTATTACATGACTATTCAAATCTTCCAAGAAATATGCCCCAATGCCAGCTCCTGAAGTAATACAATATGGCCCCTCCCAATTGGGTCCTAACTTTCCCCAAGCTGGGTTCTTTGCAGTGTCCACAACTTTCTTGGGTACCGAATCGCCAGGTTCTAGAGGCCTTAACTTTATGTTAGCATTATAGTCCTGCCTGAGCTTTTGTTGGTAATGTGCTAATCAGACCATTGCATTTTCTCTCTATTTTTCAATTAGATCCAAACTCTTTTCTAGCTGCTCATTGTTGCCGGTCGGACTAAACGAACTAGTTTTCATAGTTGGAAACCCAGTCTCTAGAGGTATGACAGCCTCAGCTCCATAGGTCATTGAGAAGGAGGTTTCTCTAGTAGACTTACAAGGTGTAGTTCTGTATGCCCACAGTACGTGTGGCAGTTCCTCCACCCATTTGCCATTTGCATCGTCTAGTCTCTTTTTTAATCCATTAACTATGACCTTGTTAACTGCTTCTGCTTGCCCGTTCCCCTGGGGATAGGCAGGGGTGGAGTATCTGTTTGTGATTCCTAGTTCACTACTAGGGGTGTGCAAAAAACCGACGAACCGAAAAAACCGCTTCAAACCGACCGAACCGATGCAAAAATTTTGGTTCGGTTCAGTTTCGGTTTTATTATATAGAAAACCGAAAATTTTGGTTCGGTTTTCTGTGGCAAATTCTAATACACCGAACCGACCGAACCGAACCGAAATATATTAAATAGTAATTTGTACAAATTATTTCAACAAAGTTCTAGGTGTCCTAGTGGCAAGGACACGCGCTTGTTTTTCAGTCATCCTAGGTTCGACCCTTGGTAATGGCCTTTTTATTTTTCCTCTCTTTATTACCAAACTACGTCGTTTTGGGGGTTTGCTTTATAACCCTATTTTCAGCACTTGTCTCTCATTTCAAGCCTTCAACAGCAGCCGTTCTCTTCTCCTCTTTCCCTCTCCAGTCATTCTCTTTCTCTCCATCTGTCTCTTTCTGTCATACTATCATGCCTCCGTTTCTCTCTCTCTCCATCACGCCGCCATTTTTCTCTCTCTATCACGTTGCTTGAGTACACTTTTTTTCCGGTAAGCTGCTTCATCGTTCTCTCTCTCATTTTTTTTTTTTTTTTGGTTTTGTGTTTGCTACTTTGCTTGGTACTTGGTGTTTGGGTGGTGAGAAAATGTGGGAAAGCAAAGGGATTCTGGGTTTGTTAATTTATTTTGGGTATGTTAATTTTTTCTGGGTTTCTGCCTTCTGGGTTTGTTAATTTTTTTTCTTTGTTTGCTTTCTTAGAAAATAATTGATAAGGAAACCGAAAAAAAACCCACCGGTACGCTGCTTCGCTGTTATTTTCTGGGTTTGTTTGCTATCTTCGCCGGTACGCGGCTTCGCCGTTCTCCTTTTTTTTTTTTTTTTTTTTTTTTTTGAAGGGAAAGGATAAGGTTATCTCCTAGGAGAGAAGGGATTTCAAGTCGGACCATTACAATAACAACAAACCACGGAGAGATTTCCTGGGCAGTCAGGATCAACAAACCTTCAAGCAGTTAACACTGTATTCAAAGAGCCAGTACACCAGGTTTTGGAAAAGGTTAAGAATGAACCATTCTTTAAGTGGCCGAATAAGATGGTGGAGAACCCTAAGAGGCGTAACCATAATCTCTATTGCGAATACCATCAAGATCATAGGCATACCACAGAGGATTGCAGGAGCCTGTGAGATCATTTGGACCAACTAGTCTGCGAAGGTAAATTGAGACACCTCTTGCATCACTCTAGTGGCCGAGGAAGTCAGATGAACTCGGAGCCCCAGAGAGATGACTCTTCAAAGCCTCCATTGGGGACTATTAACGTCATCTTCGCCGCACTAGGGAGGACAGGATCCTAGCCGTCCAAGGTTATGTCAGTAGCCCGGTTACCTGCAGGGGACTTTGGCCAAGGTCCAAGGAGAGCTAGACTGGATACTCAACCGGTTCTAGGGTTCTCGGACGAAGACAAGATTGGAACCATCTAGCCCCATGATGATGCTTTGGTAATCACCCTTAGAATTGGAAGGTATGATGTGAAGCGGGTAATGGTGGATCAAGGTAGTGTGGTAGAGATAATGTACCCCGATCTCTACAAAGGGCTGGACCTAAAACTTGATGACTTAACACCATACAATTCTCCCCTAGTTAGTTTTGAAGGAAGAGTCGTCACCCCGAAGGGCCAAATACGATTACCCGTACAGACTGGCTCAGAGATGGTGGAGGTGGATTTCATTGTTGTAGATTTGTATTCCCCTTATACGGCAATTGTCGCCAGACCTTAGCTTCATACGCTAGGGGTTGTTTCTTCTACTTTGCATCAGAAAATTAAATATTCATCTAAAGGGCAAGTTTGTGAAATCCGGGGAGATCAGTCCGCAGCCAGACAATGCTTAATGGCTGCCTTCAGCATAAGCCCGAAACGGAGTCCTCAGCCAAGGCCCAAAGGGGTTTATAGCAATTAAAAAATCGAGCACTGCCATCGAAGATCCAGACGATGGCGCTAGATGTGAAGGTTTAATAAAAGTTGTTATTGGAGACGATCCCGAAAAGTTTTTTCAAGTTGGATCTCAGATGCCTCCACCAGAGAAGGAGGAGCTAATAGAATTCCTTAAAAGAAACCTTGACGTATTTGCCTGGAACGCTTACGAGGCCCTAGGGGTGGATCTAGAATTCATTTGTCACCATCTGAAGGTTAACCTGTTGATCACACCCAAGAAGCAGCCTCCTCGGCACCCATCTAAGGAGCATGCTGATGTAGTAAAAGAAGTAATAACAAAGCTCAAACAAGCCAGAGCTATTAAAAGAGGTTTTTTTTTATCCTGAGTGGCTAGCAAACACTGTGGTGGTGAAGAAGAAGAAGAATGGGTAATGGCGAATGTGTGTAGATTTCACTGACTTAAATAAGGCTTGTCCTAAGGATCCATTCCCCATGCCAAAAATTGATCAGTTAGTAGATGCCACTGTCGGCCACCCTCAGATGAGTTTCCTGGATGCCTTTCAAGGTTACCACCAAATACCATTAGCCCTAGATGATCAGGTAAAGACTGAATTTGTCACCCCTATTGGTAACTATCATTACAAGGTGATGCCCTTTGGTTTAAAAAATGCAGGATCCACTTACCAAATGATGATGACAAGAATGTTTGAGCTATAGTTGGGCAAAAGTATAGAAATTTATATAGATGACATGGTGGTAAAAAGCAAGATCGTTTCTTAACATATGAAAGATCTTGAAAACATTTTTGAAGTTCTAAAAAGGCACAAGCTATGCCTAAACGCCTCCAANTTGGAAAACAAGTGGAAGGGATTTGACTGGACTGAAGAATGTGTTGTGTCCTTTCAGCAACTTAAGAACTATCTCGTTCGGCCACCCATTATGTCCAGTCTTGAGCCAGACAAAGTTTTGTTTGCCTACATTGTTGTGGCTCCTTGTGCTGTGAGCTTGGTGTTAATACGGGCAATCGTGGTGTGCAAAGGCCAGTTTATTATGTAAGTAAGTTCTGCATGAGGCCGAGGTTGGTTTTTGCCACTGGAAAAGGCTATCCTGGCAGTAGTGCTTGGTACATAAAAACTACCTCATTATTTCCAAGCCCATACAATCATTGTTCTCACCCAACTCCCACTCAAGGCAATACTCTAGAGTGCTACTACACCGGGAGGATCGCTAAATGGGGCACGATCTTAGGGGTTTTTGATATCAAGTACATGCATCGCATATTGGTCAAGGGTCAGGTCCTGGCAGATTTGGTGCGAGTTCACGGAGCCCTGATTAGAAGAAATAACGCCAACCTCGGATATGGATGAAAAATCGGTTGGCATGATTTCTCAACAAAGCCCATCGCATTGGGAAGTGTACGTGGATGGTGCAGCGAACTAGAAGGGTTCTAGAGTGGGGCTAGTGCTGATATCCCCTGAAAGAATCATCATTGAAAAGTCGCTAAGGCTGGACTTCTCAGCAACAAACAATGAGACGGAGTATGAAGCTTTAATGATGGGAATGGCTATGGTTCAAGAATGGGAGAAAAGTCAGTGGAGTGTTCTCGGACTCGAGATTAGTCGTTGGTCAAGTACAAGGTAAGTTTGAGGCAAAGGATGAAAGATTGCAAGGATACTTGAGCGAGTTAAGTGTCTGCAGTCAGAGTTCGACTCTTTTAATTTGCTGCATATCCCCATAAATGGTAATGCGCATGCTGACTCTTTAGCCAGCTCGCTACCTCTTCAGCGCAAGATTTGCCGAGGTTATCCTCGTTGAGGACTTGCATGGCCTATAGAGGCAAGAAGAGAGGTAGCCCAAGTTCACCAATCAGGGCCGAACTCAGCTGGATGGATCCTATAATTAAATTCTTGAAGGAGAATATTTTGCCCGAAGAGAGGGGCGACGCTGACAAAATTCGGAGGAAGGCGACCAGGTTCTGGCTATCTGAGGACTAGAAACTATACAAATGTTCCTATTTAGGACCGTACTTATTATGCATGCATCCTAAAGCAGCTAAGTTACTACTGGAAGAGCTACATGAATGAATCTGTGGGAGCCACACTAGAGGTAGTCCTTGGCTCATCGAGCCATTACCCAAGGTTACTGGTGGCCGAATATGCAAAAAGAAGCCCATGAGTATGTCAAGAAGTGCACTAAAGTCAACGGTTTGCCCCAACATTCGTCAACCAGGGGGAACCCTTAATCCGCTATCCAGCCCATGGCCTTCGCTTAATGGGGCTTAGATATCATGGGTCCATTCCCTAAAGCCGCAGGAAACAGGAAATACCCTCTAGTCGGCATAGATTATTTTACCAAATGGGTGAAACTGAACCTCTAGGCAACATCAGAGACGTAGATGTGCAGAAATTTGTGGAAGAATATTGTCATTCGGTTTGGGATTCCTCATACTCTCATTTCAAACAATGGCTTATAGTTTGATAGTAAAGCATTCAGGAATTATTGTAGTGAATAGGGGTGTGTTCGGTTCGGTTTCGGTCGGTTTGTATGAGTATGGCCAACCGAAACCGAATATTTCGGTTTGTGAAATTCTCAACCGAAACCGACCGAAATGGCTGGAAAACCATCGATTTCGGTGTATTTCGGTTTCAGTCGGTTTCGATCGGTCTTCGGTTTTCCAAAGAGAGGGTTATTGAGATTTTCAAAACCACTCTTTCAAACGATAAAGCAAAAATTAAAGCATACAAAATCACACTCAAAATCTATAAAAACCACAAGCTCAAAACTTTTCACACAGATAATTTATTTTCTAAGAAACAAACAAAGAAAAAAATTAACAAACCACAGATAATTTATTTTCTAAGAAGCAAACAAAGAAAAAAATTAACAAACCCAGAAACCCAAAAAATATTAACAAACCCATAAAAAATAACAAACCCAGAAATCCCAAGCAAAGTAGCAAAACAAAACCCCCTTATTGTTGATTTTCTTCAACTCTTTTATATTTTTCAATACGATCCATGAGCTGACGCATGTTAGTAGCTGACTTGCCAATTAAGGACTTCCTCAAACCATGGTTAGTGGGGAGGCCGAACTTAAACGTGCTAAGGGCCATTCCATCAAAATTGCCCTCCATATCATTAAACATCTCCCAATACCTATCTGAATACATTTTCAAGGTCTCACCCTCTTGCATGCTTAAGGATAGCAGTGAAGATAAGGGCCTGGCCATTCTTCTACATGTGACAAAACAGGAACCAAATGCTTGAGTAAACTCTCTGAAGGAGTCAATGAAGTCTGCTTCTAGGCTATCAAACCATCTCATTGCAACCGATCCAAGACTGGAGGGGAAAACTTTGCACATTAGAGACTCATCTTAGGAATAGACAGCCATCCTCTGATTAAAGTGACTCACATGTTCCACGTGGTCCGTTTTACCATTATAGATGGTGAAGGTCAGTTGGTTAAAAGGCCGAGGAAGTCTCGCTTCTTCAATCCTGCGTGTGAAAGGTGACCTAGAGATTTGATTCAAGGCCTTACTCATAGTATCGTTCCCTATGCCTCCACGTGATGGGCTTCAAGGTTGACTCTTGTGACGATGCTCCTCTTCATAGGAAAATGATTCACTGATTGGTGTCTGAGATCTCTGCTCGTAAGTGACATTCTGCTCGTCACCCAAATCTTCATTAGAGTGCGAAGAAATCCGTTTCCTCTTTGCATGGCGCAACTCCCTCTTTAGCTTCTCAATTTCTAGTTGCATATTCTGGTTCTTCTCTACATGAGACACGTGACTTCCACCATGTGATTGGCTTCGCTCAGGGTGCATAGTATGCACACTACCTTCACGATCTTGTCTCTGCTCCAAATTGAGAAAATGGTCTACGTGTTGGGATGCCCTAGATTTTGCTGGTTGTTGCCCTGGTTCAACCATTATCAACTGTTGCTTCCACTTTTGCTCAAGCTCTTCTCACAGACGGCGCCAATTGTAGGGTCTGTTTTTGTAGCCCAAGCCCAAAAGGTTTGGATTATGAGCCCAATGTACCCAGAATAATGAATTTGTAGAGAGTAGGCGAAAGAGCTAGGCTGATTGTGAACTAGACAATAGTTAACTATAGTGTTAAAGAATGAACTGACATAAAAACACATTTCAAAACTTTTCAAATTGATGTCCGAAGAGGTATATTATTGAATGAAAGATGAGTACAATTCTTAGAGCTACCGTGAACTTCTTTTTTCTCCTCCCCCTTTTATCAAAGGCTTTTTTCCTTTATATAGCATCCTTCTTCATCATCTTTATCGTCCACTTGTTCTTTATCTAAGTGTTCACTTGAGTATATGTTACGTCAGGTCTTCTCTTTAGCTCTCTGTGAGTGGTAGTAGTTGAGATGACACTGTTCAAGGGTTTTCTCCACATTAATGCAGCCAGAAAAGCAGATGCAGTGCATTTAATATGGTGGTGATAGCTTTTCCTTTTAGATATTTCTCCATTCTTCTCATCTCCAAGCATGCCCAAAGCTTATCCTTATCACTGAAGTCGTTAGGAAGATCACTCGAACCCTCAAGATATTTGCTTGACCAAGAATCTTTGCATCCGAGGAGAACGACCTCTTCGGACCACTGGTGCTCTCTTCAGACTATTCCCTTTCATTTCCAAGTATCTTTCTTTCATAGGGACTCATTCTCAACAACTTTCACCTCTTCGGACACACAGTAACCTTCAAATATGGCCTTAGTCCCAATACATAAGTTTGGGCTTCTACCCCCGACAGAAATCATTGATCACATTCTTTGATGTTATACCCAAATCAAAAATCTCACATTCTTTGATGTTATACCCTTTGATATTATACCCAAATAAAAAATCCCACATTCTTTGATGTTATACCCATTCTTAAAAATCCCACATTCTTTGATGTTATACCCTTTGATATTATACCCAAATAAAAAATCTCACATTCTTTGATGTTATACCCATTCTTTGATGTTATACCTAAATCAAAAATCCCAAGCATCCACATGAAGAAGACAGAGACTGACTTGAAGTGGATCGGTGGCGGAAGAGAAGTGGGTCTGAGGCAAATCGGCGGCATGGGTTTGAGGCGGATGGTGGTCTGGGTCTGAGGCTGATCAGCAGCTAGGGATAGCTGGTGGGTCGGTGACGTCTATCTTCGATGGCTGCAATGTTGAGGATGAGTCGGCCGGTGGTGATACACAGAGGTGAGAGTTTGAGAGAGTGAGGTTGAGAGAGTTTTGAGAGATGAGAGCTTGAGCTTGAGCTTGAGCTTCGGATTAGATGAGAGTCACATTGAGAGAGAGCACGGTGAGAATAAAAGAAAGTAAAAATATGAACAAAGTGTATTATTTTAATCCGGGCCGGAATATATATATATATATATTCTTTTTAGGTCTAAGCTACAGTGAACATCCATAGATAGATGTGCACTGCAGTAATTAGGCTAAAAAAAATAGATTTAGCTCCACTGCTGTATGCTTATTTTTGTGTTTTGGTGGAGCTAAAATAGCTATATAACTTTTTAGCTCCATTGCTACAAGTGCTCTTAGTATGCTAGGGTGAGCTTTGTACAACTTGTGGTGCTGTGCAAATGCTATGCTTTTCCTACAAAAGAGCACGTGACATTTTGGGAGTCTTGCAATTGAATTTTTGTTCTTATTAGTTTTCTTTCGGTTTTGACTTTTCACCAATGCATTCAAAAAAGAAAAGAAAAAAGAAAAAAGAAAAAAAAAGACTTCTCACTAGGGGGTGTGCGTGGTTCAGTCGGCTCAGTTTTTTTCTAAATTTATCACTGAATCGATATGAATCGGTTTTCTTATAATTAGAACTGATGCATTCCGCTTAGGGTCAGTTTTCCAACCTATAGCGGTGCGATTTCTTGCAGTCGGTTTAATCAGTTTGGGTGGTTTGAAACATTAAAAAATTTGTTTGTTAATTTTATAAAAAAAAATTGGGCTTCCAAGCCCAATGCACAATACATTCAAGATTTCAAGCAAAATGCTTACTTGACAAACTATTTAGTATTTACAGTTCACACGTCAACCTATTCAATACCTCATCTTGTTCACACACACACACACACACACAAAAAGTCCAAAAAAAAAAAAAAAATACTGTCCAAATTTCATTAACTTCATAAATTTGTTCATATTTCACAAATAAACTTCATAAATCTGTTCAAATTTCACACATAAACTTCATAGAAAGATCTATTCAACCTGTTCAAATCTATTCAAACTTCATCATAAACATGTCCAACCTATTCACACATAAAAAATCTATCCAAATTTCATCATTTCAGTCACCATGGAAAAAAGTTTTGAAATTGCCTCAATAAGAGTTCAACTCCCAAAATACTATCATGTAGCATATAATATTATTAGTGTCACTGTGTGTGTTAGTGTCAATAACAATGAGCGTTAATGTATTCACTTAATAACGTTTTACAGAACAATTTGTCGTTGTTCACAAATGCTAAAATAAAGATATACAAATTAAATTAGTATTTAGGCGAAAGAATGCTAATTGCTTGTATCCCCAATGATAATCCCACCCATAAGTAATTAAATAACTACCATAAGTGAGAAGTCCACTACCAATAACATGTACAAAAATAATTAGCATATAGGCAAAAGAATGCTAATTCCAGTAAGTCTATTTTTCCAGAAGTTCTCACATATACAGCCTTCCACTGTGGTGATGCCTTAGGGCTACATACATGTTTTGGTTTTAAAAGAAACTTTATGCAATATTAAAAATACTACAAATTTTATTATATAATTTTTATAAGACTAAAATACAAAACTCACATTCTAAGTTTAATCACTTTTCATTTCAGTCATGTTAAATTTGTTTCCTGTCATTTTAGTCATCTAAAATCCTCCTTAATTCAGTCCTCCATTAAGATTCCATCCAAATCTGCCGTTAACTATATTTAAATTTTATTTTTTTAAATAAAAAATGTTAATTAAAATGTAAAAAATAAATAAAAGAAAATCCAGAAATTAAAATAACCCCACCCATGTCGTCTCTCCCCATGTTTGAAGAACACGAAACAAATAAGTGGGGTTCAAGTATGTTCTGACAATTGAAAAAAGTGAGGCTCTATTTCCATTGATCATAAAAACATTCAGCTGCACCAATCATTATAAAACAACTTCTGGAAAATATTTTATGCCAAAACAAATAGTGTCAAGTATCTAGATGAGTTTGGAGAAATCACACTGAGCTTAACAGCAAACATATAAGATAACAGTTTAAGGATACAGAGGATAAAAGTGTAGATAGAATTGTTGAACCCTGATGACTTTCTATTCAAAAGAAGAAGCTACTCAGAACTCTCTCTCTGTGTCGCATACACTGTAAAGCGTAGATGAGTGCTTCAAAAATCTCAGAAACAAAAATCCAACTTAGTCTAAAACAAGATCAGAGACCAACCAAACACAAAAATAACCTTTAAAACATGAAATCCACTTTTCTAAAATAACTGAAATAAATAGCCCAAAAAGGAGAAGAAAGAAAAGAAAAGAAAGCAGGATCCTATGATTTTGAACAAGATCCATTGATGAATGTTGATCCGTACACGTTTTTAGTTCTTCCTATCCTTCCAATCAGATCCCTTTCTCTCCTTAAACCTTTCAATCTAAGCCCTCCTACTTCTCTCTATTTCTCAATGAATTTTTTACTTGAGTCCGGTCAATATATGCCTTTAACAATTCATTAATAATCCATTTTAAGAAAAAAATTTCGGAAATTAGAAAAGCTATTAAAAAATTTAACAGTTTTTTCAATTCTCGATAAAAATTTTTCTAAAATAGTTTACTAACATATGCCCTAAGGGCATATATTAGTAAAACCCTTTTTACTTTTATATTCTGGGTGCTTTTTTTTTTTTTTTGGTTTATTTCATGTTCTTCAAACGTTGGAAGGGATGACATGGGTGCGGATTATTTTAATTTTTGAGGTTTTTTTTTTTTTAATTAATGTTATTTTTAATTTAAGAAATAAAAATTAAATAGGATTAACGATAGATATGGACAGAATGTTAATGGAGGATTGAATTGAGAAAGATTGAAACTTAGAGGATTAAAATGATAGAATGCAAACTTACAAAACTGAAATGAAAAATTTTGAAACTTAGAGGTTGAATTTTGCATTTTGGCATTTTTATAAATTGGTATGTCATCAATAGCCAAAAAGATAATATTGACAATTATTTATGTTATTGATATCTACAATTGCATTAATCTATCTATACATATCTAAAATTTGAAGCGTAGTATTTATTATTGCTATACTACAATTGAACATCAGCGTTCACGTCATTATCTTATTTCTTTCCAATTTTTCTTTAATTTTTTTAACATTTTTTTTATAATATTTACACTTTCTCTAATCTTTCTCTCTCATTTACCTTTTTATCTCCTCACTACCTTTGACTTTAATAGTACTTTTTTTTGGAGGGTAAAATACGAAGATAATTTACTTTAATATCATTCTTCAACTTTCTCTTATTTTGTCTCTTCTTATTCACACTGTTTTACTATAAATTTGTCATTCTCTTTTCCATTATTTACATAGTTTTTCCTCACAAAAAAAGTTATCTCTCTCTCTCTCTCTCTCTCTCTCTCTCTCTCTCTCTCTCTATTTTTTGGTTAATTTTTTTTTCTTGCATCTTTACTTCAGGTTGATAAATTTTTGTATTCATTAGAATTCTACTTTTGGTTGATGCGATTTAATTTTTTATTTTTTAAGTTGTTATTTTTTTTTTGTTCTCTTTGGTTATTGATTTACTCTGATCGACTATGTTTTTTTTAAAAATAATCCTAATACATTAATTTAGTACAATAACAACCTTCATATCCAATAATTGTTAACTATGTTTTAAGTTTAATCTTCTATTATGAAATAAATGTGGAAAATACTCGAATTGAAGGAATTCCTCTACAATTCTAGGAGGAAATACCACTTGAAAAAAGATCACAAAAAATAGAAGGAAAATCAAGCATACAATATTCTTGAAATGAGAGTCAAATGATCAGGTACACTACATTTTTTTCAATAATGTTGCACCAATAATATATTTAGTTTTCAATAAACTTAACAAAAAAGTAATTTTTTTTTCTTTTATACTGTAGAAAACTGTATTCACATGGCTTGCAACAACAGAAAATATTGAAACAAAATTTGGATGGTACTATATCAGATGCGCAAAGTGCAACAAAAAAGTTAAATATGAAAATGATTTTTGGTGTAACTATTGCAAAAGTAACTTTTCCAATTCCAAGGTAAAATATGAATTATCAATTTTACAATCATACACTATATGTAAACATAAAAGTAAATTTTTTATAAAAAGAATTTACTCAAATTAGATATTTATATATACAAGAATAGAATTCAATTCAATATTGATGATGGAACAGAGTGTGCTATATTTATTTTGTTTGATGAGGAAGCTGAAAAATTACTTCAAACAATAGCAAGAGAACTATCAAACAAATGTGCAACTGTAAGACCATACAAATACCATATATGATCTTTCATTTACTTTGACAAGAATATGCTAAATTATATTCAATGTTTTATCAGATGAATGCAAATTTCAATTTACTGAATGAAAATAAAAAAGCTCATTGGAAAAACATTTGTGTTTCAACTAAACCTTAACGACTATAACTAGAAGGAAGGATGAGACTTCAGATATAGGAATTCATATTTTGTCAAAACAATCAAATAAAAGTCTTTGCTCCATTAATAATAAAACATTTTCGGAAAATCGAAACTTATACAAGTTTTACTACCTACATTTTTAGCTTCTACCTACTTTGATTATTATTAAAATAACAAAAATAAATAAATAAAGAAGTTTTTTTTTTTTTTTAACCCCATGAGGTACATGAATCAAGGGTATCCAATTAAACACTAGCACTAATAAAAATAAGTTGCAAAAGATAGAAAAATAATTAATTGTATCAATACCAGTTGGCAACTATGGCTACTACTATTCCATGAAATTTACTCATTTAAGCATAAATAAAAACTTAATTATTTAACAATCAAAATATAATCTTGGCTCATTTTATTCAATATTTAAATTCAACTACATCCCCAAAATCTATTAAATTATATATATTTTCTCTCATTTCTTATTTAAAAATAATAATATTTAACTTGGAGAGAGAGAGAGAGAGAGAGAGAGAGAGAGAGATTGATGGTAATAGTATATGTTTTTAATCATCTAAGGAAGTAGAATATATAGATCCTAAACAACTTATAAGTTACAACCCAAATCCATAATAGAACTACACAATCAAAGCATGAACATACAACATCAATTATTTTTTGAATTACTACTTGAAACTTACACAATTGTTGGAAGCACTTAAATTCAAATAATAATAAAAAATTCCACATAATGTGTTCTCATGAAACGTTACAGTGCCTTAGAAAATACAAAAATAAAAACAACATTGCTACTAATGATATGTCCTCCAGTAATAATATAAATTACATAAAAAATAAAGTTACCCAATTTAAAAATCTCATTTTCCAACATTTCATTTTTACATTGTTGAGGTCCAAAATATTACAAGTATTGAAATCAAAAACTAATGAGCCCTCAAGGATAGGAAAGGCCCAATCCATGAGCCAAGGCCCATTTAAAATGGGTAAAAGGAAGCCCAAGCTTATGAATGGGTAAGTTTTGGGGCCTTGAAAAGAAAGGAAAAGGAAAAAGGAAGCTTAGCCCAGCCTTTGTAAAAAGAGTTTTCTAGGAGCTTAGAAAAAGACTGAACCAGGATACCTTGGGACTGCCAGAACCACAGGATCCTCGGGAAATGTAGGAAACAATCAGCTGGGAGTTGGACAGCTCAAAGAAGCATGCTCATAGGCATAAGGAGCAAAGAAAGACATGTCTCATCAGTCGCTTGCAACTCAGAAGAAAAGACTTTGGAAATAGCTGATGACTTAGGAACCAACAACTATGAAGGGAAGCTTGGTACCTCGGGAAGAGTAGTAAAGTGAACCATAAACAAAGGTGGCTGGGGGATCTTTTAGCTTGACTAGGGGAATCTACCTATTTAGTGAAAAAAGACAAAGGATGAGGTAGCCAAAATGGGGGTTCTGAAAAGCCTCACTAGAAGCCTTGGAAAAAGAGATTAAAAGTCAGCTCCTAGGACCCTCAAAAAGAGGAAGGTTAGCTGTGGACTTTTTAGAGGGAAATCTCAAAAGAAGTATATAGTGAGAAAATAAGGAAAGGACCAGCCACCAATGTTGCTAACACAACATTGGTTCTAGTACCCAGAGCAGCAAGAAGAGGGATCCCAATTAGGCTAGAGGACATGCAGCAAGAAGAATCAACATCAAGGTCCTAGGACCTTGATGTGTCCTTTTAAAGCCTTGAGAAAAGGACCTTGGCTGACACATGGGATAGCCAAGGTGTATATTCAGATTTCCAGCAAAAATCATTTAAAAATCTAGAAAAACCAAGTATTATCTTTGTAACCCATGGTCCAAGCCCACGGGATCTCGAGTTGGTAGTAAGGGAGAAGTGGTTTGGTTGGTAGGGGAGTGATTTCTGGTGAAAGGAGGATCCTAAAGGTTTTCCTTGGTTTGTATATTTACTTGGAATGCATGAACCAATGGAAAACTCAGTTCCTTCATGTGCATGACATCTCCCCACAATTTCCTCTCAATTGTCATTTTCAATCAAAGTTGTCATCCATTGCATTGAGCAGCCCACCCATTTCTTTGACTTTCCAAGAAGGAATCTTCCATTTGTAGCAAAAGTCAAACACTCCTTTTGAGCTATAATTGCCTAATTAAGCTAAATCTATGCTCAATACACTTTTTCAGGTTCCAGAGGATATGGTCTTACCCAGCAGACCAAGAACATCCTTGCCTGGGGTACCAAACGATGTCCACAATAAAAGGAACACCAAAGCATAGTAGAAGGGGGGAAAATAGGGATTCAGATGGAGGAAAAAAGGAAGAGTTTAAAGGTTCAAAAAGATAATTCTTAAAGTTTTAAGAGCCCAACGAGGGAGAGAAGAGAGCCAAGGAGGAGGAATTCATCCCACATCCTTGAGATCATTCAAAATATCACTTAGCCTCCAAAGAAATATAGGCCAAAACATGCACACATCAAATATCACTCTCTCCCACAAAATCCTCTTCACCTGACTATCTTGGAAGGCAATAAACATGAAGAAAGATCATGTAATTCAAGGAATCAGCATTCTAGGTTCTATGGATTACAGGCCTAGTACCCCTAGGAACCACGACATCATGTTTGGGGTACCACGACATCACGCTCGGGGAACCAAGTGAAGGAACTCTTTTAAATGTTCACATAATAAAAGATAAGTCTTAAATATTTTATTTCAATCTCCTTCGCATTGTGAATATTATGAATAATTATTTTACTAATTTCGTAAGAGTAAAAGGCCATTTTATGACACTAAAACACTTATAATGGTATTTTATTGCTTAATAGGAAATCACATTTTTGCCTTGAGGAGCTTTATGTGACTTGCGCACAAACCGGTTCATATAATAACCCCAATAGTCCACGGAGAACCAGACCCAGTCCAACCATCCATCCTTGGAAGCCCAGGATCCTTGTCATCAATGGACTTAGGTACTTTCCAAAAAAGGAACCTATACACCTTACACTATGTTAAGGTAAAATAACTGATGTGGATATTAATAACTTTTTAGCTACTTCAAAATTATTAATAATTAATTTATATAGGAGTTTTTTTTTTTTTGTTTTTTTTTTATTTTTTTTTTTATTTTTTTAATTTTTTTAATACAAGATATAAATTCCACTCTAGCCTAATCTAAGTGTATATATGTGTGAAGCTCCCTCTTAAAGACTTGAACCTCGACCCTTGTCCCTCACACCCCACAAGCACCTATACTTGTAGAGTGACCACTGCATTAATGGGTGGCGGTGGTAATTTATATAGGAGTCTTAACAGTTCAGATAAATTGTCTTTTTATTTATTTATTTATTAAGGAAAGTGGCAATTGAATAGATATGAAGAAGTAATTAAGTTTTTTTTTTTTTTTTTCCAGAAATTATTACAACATGCTGCTAACCTCGCACTCAATCCTTTTCCCCCTAAACCCCAAGAACTTTGTGTAGCGTGAAAGACTATTTGGCTTGGGCTTTATTGAGGAAAACATTAAACTTCAGCTATGATTGAAAAATATATTAAATACTATAAGACTGGGGCTTTATAGTGGAGGGTACATGAAAAGCTTTTATTCACTTAATCGACAATGAAATATTATTGCTAATAACCGAGCAATCACTAATCCATAAAACACATACAACACTATAAATTACAATCCTAAACAACTTAAAAATAGCAAACTAAAAACATCATACAAATACACAATCACAAAATAAGCATACAACATGATCACAAATATTTTGTACAAGATCAAACTACAAAAGGAAATGAAATCTTTCTTCAAGCCAACATAGAAGGGGACAAAAATGCAAAATATGGACTAGCAATTGCTTTGTTATGTGAATCAAATGACGAGGGAATATAACTACTATTATTGATTCTAAATTAGCCAAATGGAAAACAATTGCTCCAAAACTATCGACAAATCCTTCAACATACAACTTTCGGAACAAACACATTTCGCATCCCAAAAAAGCAAGCATGCAAAAATATTGGAGTGGATCATTGGGATTATGAATGTCCTTGCCCTTATGAAAACAAGGAATTACATGTAACATGTAAAATGTGTTCAATTGACTTGAAAATGTATAAATTAGTCAACCGAGTATGGTAGAATTAAATTTCAAAAAAAAAAAAAAAATCAACTCTACTATAAATTATCCTTATTTTGTTCTAAATAGTAACCTCTAATAAAAAAATATAGTTCCATTTTCCATGAGCAAAAGCTTTTGTTAGCATTAATCCAACTATATATTGGTGATACTTATATAATACAGCTTGAGTTGTAATAACATGACAAATATTATTAATAATAAGACCACCCTAAAAAAAATTATCACATGCAATGCACGGGGTTGCAACTAGTTATTTATAAGGGCAAATTACAACTTATCCACTTGTGATTTGGCTCAAATTTAAGTTACCTACTTGTAGTCTAAAATTTGACACTTTACCCACTTGAGCTTTGTTTCGTTAAGATTCTGTAACCCACTTTTGCAATTGCCGTTAGAAAAACAAATTTTAATTTGAAAATATAACATAAAATAGATCAAAAAGCTAGGGTTTAAAATTTTGCAAAAGATGACTGAACATTGCATAAAAAAAATTCAAACAAATACAAATCAATATAAAAAATTCTCTCAAACAAAGTTCTAATTGTGAAAGCTTTTTGTGACAAACCCATAAAAATGAAGCAAACCAACCCCAATCATCAAAAAGCCATAGCATCCAAGTGACAACGAAATATACTGGCAACTGGAATGTAACAAGATGAGACATTTAATCAAAACTAAAAGGAAAAGGTGAAAACTACTAAATGCCTTCAACCACTACAACACAGATAATAAAGGATGAATTTCTCACCAACCAAGCATAAGAATGTGGGATCACTATCTCGAGAAGACCGATCCAAAAGGCAGATACTCACCAGCAATGCTAAAAGCTTTACGATGTGCTTCATATGGATATTTCAATGAGATGATGCTTCTTAATACTGGAAGTTTGCTTCATTTTGATGGGTCTGTCACAAAAAGCTTTCACAATTAGAACTTTGTTTGAGAGAATTTTTTATATTAATTTGTATTTGTTTGATTTTTATTTTTTATGCAATGTTCATTCATCTTTTGCAAAATTTTAAACCCTAGCCGTTTGATCTATTTTATATTATATTTTTGAATTAAAATATGTTTTTTCTAATGGCAAATGCAGATGTGGGTTACAAAAACTTAATGGAACAGAGCTCAGATAGGTAAAGTGTTAAATTTCAAATCACAAGTAGGTAACTTAAATTCGGACCAAACCATAAGTGAGTAATTTATAATTTGCCCTATTTATAATTTTTAAGGCAAAATTCAGTTATAGTTCTCTTAGTGGAGTATATTAGGTTCTCAAGAAAATGGGCACATCAATCACGGATTAAAAAAAAAAAAATCGATAGCTATAAGAGCATTCCCATTCAGGATGCATTTTGAATCTTCAAAACACCATTTTATCTATTTTATATTCTTTTTTAACAATTACATCCCAATTTTTATTTTGCATTCTATCACATTAAAATAAATATATTTTCTACCCACACCAACAGTAGCAACTAAATCCAAATGGCAAAATCATCCGCCACTTTTCCCCAAATCCGTCACCAAACCTAGCACCACCCAATCACCACCACCACTACCCGTTACACAACCCAATCATCCCATCACAAAACCCAACCAACCCATCAACGAAAAACCCAAATCAAACCCAAACCCAAACCCAAACCCAACAGCAACTTAAACCCAAAATCAAATACCATTGGCACAACCACGAAAACCTAGCCTTACCCCAAAATCAAAGATAAAAATAATAATCGACCCAACAACCACCACCAAAATAATCTACCTAGCAACCTAGAACCACCACCACCGACTCCGAATGGCCACCCATAAAGACCCAACAACCTAGTGATGCTGCTGGAAGCCCTCAGTTTTGAAAGTTGCAAAGCCTATCTCCTTTGTGTCGATGAGAGAGAGAGAGAGAGAGAGAGAGAGAGAGAGATAATTAAAAAAAAAAGGCCAAACATGTTTAGAATTGCAATGGGTTTTATTTTTAGAGCTTACTATAGCAAGTTGTAAAAATTTGCACATTGATAAAGCTCTAGATGTGAGGCTAATATTGTGTGTTTTTAGGTCTTTATTTTGCATTTTACATTCTCCAAATGTATGCTCTACTAATAAGGGATGAGAAATTTGAACCCTAGTTCTCCTTATAAAAAATACCATACAATATCAAAAAGTTACAAAACTCTTAAAATTTTCAACATTTTCAAGTGGATGACAACTTAAGAATAAAAATGCTTATTACAAAAAAATTGATCTATATCTCAATTTATATCATTTAAGTTGAATTTTCAAACTTACAAGTTACAAAATCATTCTTTTGTTTAAAATTGACCATATAGAATAATATAAAATCCAACTCAACACCTAGTCATTATCATTTTAAAATTTTATTTTGAGTTATATTTTGTTGAGAGTGTTCAATAAGCACCCACCTATTTTACTAAAGCCCATGTCATTGAAACAACTTTGGTTTTCAAGAGTTTGTCAACGTTGTATTTTTTCTTACATTAGTGGTATAGCCGTACAGGCATTAAAAAAACCATAGAATTTTTCACACTCAGCTTGTAAGTATTCACTATTTTGATATTTTCAGATAACCTAGTGGCATTAAGATGTAAAAACATTGGTGCACATGTTCTATGATTTTAGACTTTCTCCCCATCAATTTAATCTTTTGTTTTTTTTTTTTTTTGGTTGTAAATTATTAGTCCAGAAAAGAGGTTTTATTTATTTAAGTAAACCATTTATTCATAGTGTTTACAGAGCACTTTTACGAAGTGCCCAAATATATTAAGTCCCACATATAATAGTGGTACACAAAAGAGGGATAACTATCAATTTAAGGTTGTAAACGAGCCGAGCTTTATCGAGTAGTGCATGTTCAAGCTTAGCTTTTCAGGAAAAATCAAAAGCTCGAGCTTGGCTTGAGCTTGTGAGAAGCCTAAAAATAGTGTTTGAGTTTGAGCTCGTGGGAAAGCAAAAAAGCTTGAGCTTGACTTGGCTTGGCTTAGCTTGATTAATTAGTCAAGCCAAACTCAAGCTTAATATCAAGCTCAAACTCGAGCTGCTCAAACTCGAGCTCAGGTCAAGTTTTTGAGCTTGAGATCTAAAATTTACATTATTAAATGCTTAAATCTCTAAAATTAAGAAAAAAAGAAAAAGAAAATAGTATACTCATTTTATCATGCATCTAGTCCTTCTTATGATTAGCCATTATTCAAATTAATAATTTACATAATTAAATTCATTCATTCATCATTCCTTGTCTACAGCTTCAACAATTGTTCAAAATACAATTTTTACATTCATGTTAGATGGTGAAGGACTAGTAAATACATGTTCGTAATTATTATGAATGAGAAAATACTAACATGTTTCATAACTTTACTTTGGATGATTGATAGGGAAGGATCATATATGGCCTACTTAATTATTTATTTATTTTTGAATGTAACTATATGTTATGATTCTAGTGTCCCACATGGATTAAGAATAAGCTTAATCATGTGTTTATAAGCTATTGGGCACCCTCTCCTTGCAAGCTGGTTTTCAATGGTAAGTTCTACCCATGGGTTGTAACATTTGGTATCAAAGCCAATCACCACCTCGATTAATTAGGCGTAGCTCATTGAGTATAGGATTAAATGAATTGTGGCTTTGTGGTTGAATCTCGAAAGGAACGACCTAGAGGATAAATTAAAATTACTGATAGTATGTTACAATCCTATGGGTAGAATTCATCCTTGAAAACTGGCTTGCAAGGGGAGGATGCTCAAGAGCTTATAAACACACGGTTAAACTTACACTTAACTAATATGGGACACTAGGATCATAAGATACCACCATGCTCTGCAACCAACGTCCACGACAGTTCACTTTAATGACACTGACCCGTTGGTAGCCCTTTCTCTTTTTGGTGGCTCTACTCAACTATTAATAATTTTAATCCAGCCTCTAGGTTGCCCTTTCCGAGATCTGACCACAAAACTGTAACTCATTTGATCTCATACTCAATGAGCTACACTTGATTAATTGGAGTGATGGTTGGCTCTGATACCAAATGTTACAAACCCATAGGCAGAACTCATGGGTGATTAAGCTTATTCTTAATCCATGTGGGGCACTAGGATCATAACGCTATAGTCTAAAGTGGTTCTTAATCAGTTTAAAGAAAGGAAAAAATTAAGGTAATATAGGTAGTGGTCTCATGTTCACAATGTCATTATTAAGATATGTATAATGAGTATATTTAGCTAATACATATAAACTTATAAATGAGTCTATACTTGAATTGTTATGTATCAAGCCTAATAACTCATAAGCTTGTTCGTGAACAATTTTTTTTTGCTTGAGCTTGGGTTGTTTATTAAACGAGCCTAAAACTAAGGTTCAAGCTTGGCTTATTTATAAACAAACTTTTTATTGAGTCGAGCCCGAGTTGTTCATAATCGGCTTAGTTCATTTACAGCCCTAACTATGATATTTTTATGCATTGCTTTCTTGTTCATGATCTTTTTTTTGCCAATCCATCTACACAACTATTGGTTTCATGGAAGACATGCCCGAGTAGAATGGTCTAGTCAAGAGTCATCAAGGTCCTATGATCAAAAACCAAAAGAGCAATATTTGGTACAAGTTATGTCAACCAATTAAACACTATTTGTGAATCAATTTTCAAAATCAATATATTTACAACATAATTGACATGTTAGATTTAGTTCATATCGGAGTTTAGGGACAAAAGGGGCTTCTGCCCTTTTTGGGCAAATTAAATAGGAAAATGCCCCTCTTTTGAAAATCGAGTTTCTAAAAATCGAGTTAGAAAAAAAAAATTTCTAAAGCTCAATAGCGGCGTTTTTAGGGAGCCTATAATGACGTTTTAAGGACCTATAGTGACGTTTTTTAAGTCGACTTTAAAGAAATCAAGTTATAGGTAAAAAAAAATGCCACTATAGGTTGATTTCATTGCCTATAACTCGATTATATTTAAGTCGAGTTAAAAAAATGTCATTATAGGTCTTTAAAACGTCACTATAGGCTCCCTAAAAACGCCGCTATAGGGCCTAAATTGATTTTTAGAAACTCGATTTTCAAAAGAGGAGTATTTCCCTAATTAGTTTGAGAAGAGGGGCATTTTCCTATTTAATTTTCCTGAAAAGGGCAGAAGCCCCTTTTGTCCAGGAGTTCAGTTAAGTTATTTGTTGCAATACCTATATTAATGAAAAATATTTTTATCCAGTGCCCATTAGTTGCAATAGCAACAATGCACCCACTAGCATTGTCACTCACCTTTTTTGTCGTCATATTATTAACAATATTATATTGCCATCACCAGTGTCATTGTTTTTATGAATTAGTCGATTGTGTGGCCGAAACATGTACATGTCATGGAAAGGAAGATGTGCAATATGTGTTCACTTCTCTATCAACTAAATCATAAAAATACCGTATTAACGTTTACATCTCACGTCCAAGTGGTAAATTGTATAGTGCAACAATCTTAAGTATTATATTAGATCCAAATCCAACATTCTTTGATCCCAATAAATGAATGCAATCACAATCTTAGTTTATAGTTTATACAACCTCTAATGACATTAAAAAAGGAGAAGCAACTAGAAAGAATAAAAAGAGAAAAGAAAGGCCGTTGCTGCTGTTAAAAATTAAGATGGATCTTTTAGATAGATAGATAGATGATTAGGTTGTAGCGAGGCAGATGCAACCATATAACAATTAAACAAGATTGGTTTGGTTGCGACCATCCAATTTGCAACTGGGGTCCACACCCTATCTGGTTCTTGTCGTTCCTTCTAAGGCTTCCAATTCAGTTCCACAAAGGAAGGAATCCAAAAAGTGGTCCTTTTAAAGGCTCTGAAAGTGAAACCTACCAAATATAATTTTTATAAAGAAAAATCAATTTCGAGTTGGATAGAGACATGTTAGTGGGGATATGTATGTATAAGAATAATACTGACAACGTGTCAAATATGCTAAAGGTTCTCTAAAAGAACCAAGAACCCACGTGCACTGCGTGCAAATCTGGATTGTCCATGAATATGATGGACGTGAATTTCATGTGATGCTTTGCTTTGCAAATGCAGCTGATTGATATACCGATGTGTACTGGGTAGGTTTTTGGTGCTTTCCTAAGGTGGAATATACCAACACATCATCTTATCTATCAACTGCATATAATTCGATTCTTTTTTTTTTTTTTTTTTTTTTTTTTTTTTTTTTTTTTTTTTGAGGGGAATTCGATTCCTACTTATACTGTTTTACATATTAAATTTACTTGTCAAATCAGATTATATTCCAACTTTAATTTTCAAATTGATTGAAATGAAACAGGTCAGAAAACGTTGAACCCATAAAGATGGAATATGTTCAACTTGGTAACAAAACAAGTTGAATAGCTTCTGTTAACTAAGAGTTATGTGCTGCCAATGGAAACAATATTGCAACTTCGATTTTGTGCTGTAATTCTCAAATCACAATTGTAGAACATTTAGTTAGGAGTGAGAGGATAATTGTTTGCAGTGAATAGAGGTTGATGTAAAATTGTAAATGCCAAACTTGGGTGTTTCTGGAAGCTTCTATCTGTCAAATTTACAGAACAGAAACCAATCTTGTAGATAGGACACAAACTTGTGATATTAATTTTAGAAGAAACCATATACGGTGCAGGCTAGACTCAGTTTAACGGGGTGCACCGCAATTCTGTGGTTTTCCCACCATTTCTACCATTAAAGCCTTTTCATGGCAGAAACAACAGCCTTTGTTGACTGATAATTCATGACTAAAATTATAAAAGCAAAAATCTTGCGAAGGCCCAACTTTATACCAACGTGTATAAGAATTTTCCATATACAACATCTGTAACAAAATTTTGTAATATCATTAAGAAACATGCTATCCAGCTAGTTCAGAAAGAGTTGGAACTACAGGCACGAGAAAATTCCCATACTGTGAATCGAAGATTTTAAAATTTCCCGTGCAACCATCTTGCTGTACTTCTGTTACTGCGATGTTTTTGGCCTGTTGAATTGTCAAATTGACTCCACTAGTTTGGGCCACAGGAACCTACAAATTCCAGTCACATAGTAATGTGGTTAAAAAAATTATATAAGATGCTATGATTGCATATCCAACTCCATGGTTACCGTGCAAGTATTCAGTGATGTTGTGATTCTTTCTTCCTTATCAACTTTTGAAGAGACATTCCTGCACATAAATGTGGTATTAAAAAATTGTACTACTGAATTTCATTCTAGTAATAAATTTGGAAACAGTAAGACAGTCTTCTCAACTGACCCCAAAATTTTGGTTCTAACACTTTTTTTGTAGTTGTAAGACACTAGTGTTGGTTGTGTCGAAGAAAAGATTTGAAAGAAAGGGAAGTAGGGTTTCAAAGTCACAGTAAGACAGTCTTCACTCTAAACAAAGCCCCAAAATGTATGCCTCATAGCATGGATGGAAAGAACAAAATGTAGTTTGTAGTTGGAGTGAAGAGAACCTACTTCTCAGTGCCAGCAAATCTCAAATATAGGTAAGGCTCATGACATGGGCTTACACAACTGCTCAGCTTCAAGTGCACTCTTTTATTTATTTATTTATTTATTTATTTTTATAATTTATTATTATTATTATTATTATTATTATTATTATTATTAATTTATAAGAACTTCAAGTGCACTTTTAAAATGTGGATCACTAAAATTGACACATTGTTCGTTTCTTATACCAGTTAGCTTAGACTATTAAGTTTCAGATCTTCTAAAATATTAACTGTGTGCTAAAAAGCGAAGAAAGGGAAAAAGACTGAAATTTGATACTGTCCATGTGCATTAAATAGAATAAAAAGGTACAAAAAGAAGGTAGAACATTTTAAAAAAAAACTGTAAATATCATTAACCATAACTTAATAAAATCAGCTAACAAGGATGTTGATAGCTGTAGAAAAGCATGGCAAATCATAAACCACCTATGATTTAGATCAGAAATGATGGGAAACAGAAAAGTAAGCAAGCAACTAGAAAAGCATGCAACTCACTAAGTGCCTTGTTTTTCTAAGAATAAGCAAACAACACTGCCATATGCATCAGCTGGGCAATTGCATCTCATATCAACTGCAATGGTAAATTCAGGTTTTCATCAAATCATGTCATCGGTTGACAATTTGGTATGACAAATTTTGACCCAAGAAAAAGAAAAGAAAAGAAATTTACATCTGCGCAGAGATAGCTTGATCATACTCGTCAATTCTCTTCAACTGCAGGTAGTGCAGTCACAAACCCAACAGACAAACTAACAAGTCCTAAGTGCCATATCCAATCTCGGATGCCAAAAGTCCAAAATTCCCTACTTCTACAGTTTCCCAGATAATTTCAGATGAATATATCATATCACTCAGTCAATTTAAGTACACACTGCACAACCTTAACTCCCAGCCCGACCACAATTTGTTACAAATGAATAGCTGAAATTTTTTTAACAATTCAGTACCATTCCCTAAACTTCAATCAAATCCCAAACCCCAGTCTAACTGTTACCTAGGAAAACATTTACAAGTTCCAAAATTACAATAAATTTCATTAAAGAAATACTTTGACATGAACTATTTGCAAATATATATTATAAATGTCAATGTATATTTAACAGAAAAAAAAAAAAAAAAAAAAAGGCTATCCAATTGAACTTAAATCTCGATTACACTCACCTGATTTTTTTGCTGATAAAATTAATAATATGCAATTGCTAATAGTAAATGTGAGCTATTTATATATAATAGAAAAAGGTAATAGTTGATTTAAAATTAAAGGAAAAAAATCACATATAAGAGATATTAACGGCGACTAGGATTACCGGCGAGGCGGTGGTCGGTAGGTTTTTCTACGTTTCGGCTCAGGTTCCATATGCAGTGGCTTCCAAGTTCCGAGTTCGTACAATCAAACCCATAGGAAAAAAGGCTAATTATTTAACGGAGGATGGACCGCTAATTCGAGTGGGCTCGCATTGCAGATTATATGATTGTTTCGATAATAGATTAGGATGGCTTCAAGCCCATCAAAAGTGGGCCTCAACTAAGTAAGGAGTTCTTTTTTTTATTCATTTTCCCTTTCGTTTTTTTGCAAGGAAAAGTAGGGTTGGAGGTGGTGGTGGCAGCACTAAAACCTTGTCGCGCAGTCTTGCAAAACATTTTGAGACCATACACCGTTGATGAAACAATTCACTAAAACAAATTCTAACCGGTTTTTATATTATATTTTATTTTCATAACAAATCTTAAGTAATAAGATATTGTGGAGTTAGAAAATTTGACGACTCCGACCCATTTTACACCAAGCCCAAGGCCTGCGCTGAGGAGGACGAAATGTCCGAAGATGAACAAAGGAAGTCCAAAGTGCCAAGGAATCTTCCTTGGCCAGTCGAAATCACAGAAGGGAAGATTGGCACGCCATCAAAGGCAGCCTCCTAAAGCATTCTAAGAAAAAGGACAAGTACAATGGGTCAGTCATAGGAGCATGGTGGAGAAGCAATTCAAGGAGAAGCTGTCACCTCCGCATTAAATGCCCACAGCTAACATCCTGGCTGCATTAATGAGGAAATGACCCCTGAACAGTACTGCCTTGGTTGTTGCAACTCACAGGAGGTTTGAGAAGGTGGCTGATGGGACAAATACTCAAGTGGTGACTTGTATGACCAACAAATGGAGGGCTAAGATTAACTAGAAAGGGGTATATAATGTAAGAAATCCTCCAGAAAAGGGAGACAAACACAAAGAGAATACGGGAGCTGTTTGTATCATCTATGAAACCTTAGTAACCAAGCACGGAAGAAACCATAAGAACAACCAACTCCTCAGAGAAGGGCCAAGGACAGAGTTTCACACTTTAGTCCGTGTCTTTATTATTCAACCCACTCATAAGGCCTAGTTCTTAAACCCACTCTTTATAAATTTATTGTATTGGGCTAATTGGGCCTGAGTTCACTCATCTAATAGCAGAAATGCTCAAACCTAGTCCTTACAGATATTATCGGTGGGAAAAAAAAAGTAATTTAAATGGTGAGTTCAAATTAGAACTAATAACAACTTACCACATTGGGTTTGTTGTGAAAGTATAGTGGACATAACACTATTCAAATTTTTTTAGCTCGTCTTACTTGCACAAGTTTTCCTACACTCCAAATAGGTGATCGAATAGGAATAGATTTTGCTTACCTCATTTTGGTGTTTGTGAATAATTTACTTAGTTTTTTTGCTAAAATATTTTTACTAAAAATATTTTGATAAAGATATTTTTATATGAGCCAAGAGATTTGTAGTTTGATTGATATTTTTCAGTATTTTCAATGCAATGGTGGCTCTATAAGTTTTTTCAGGGTGGTTATTAAGAAACTTAAATTATTCAAAATTTCATTAAAAAAAACAACTTCATATATTGACAAAAAAAAAAATAATAAAACACATAAATACATAAAATTTTACAATGTCCTTTCATATTTTGAAATCATTGCATGATGGTCTCATTATTAATGCTGCAAGCTACATCTCTTTCAAGTTTTAGTTTAATAAAATTTTATTGGTTTTTTTCTTTTTGTTTTAAAGGGCCTAATATATTGTTAAAGAGACCAAGTTTAATTTTGTTGGATTTAAAAAAGTTCAGGGGGTCACAAATTTTCTTTTAAGGATAGACAAATCATAAAATTTATATATATATATATATATATATAATTTTTATTTATTTTCTAGGTTAGGATGGTCTTGTGACTACTCTACCTTCAACATGGAACCGCCTCTATTTCAATGAAGACATCTAGAGTTTAAATTTCCCCTCACCCAACCATTGAATTATTAAAAAAAAAATTTGGTATGACTTCAAGATCATATCAAAAGGTTTGGAACCCAAGCTCTTACCTTATTATTATAGGTTTAATAAAGGGTAGTAGGTGTAAGCCTTTCTTGGATTCATTAATGCAATGGAACTCCAAAGCTCGAAAAACTGGCCTTGGAAGGAAATCATTTTTCAAATCATAATTGACGAAGCCAAAAATGGTCATTAGTTGGTAGCCTCGTTGGAGCTTATGACGAGGTTACATTCTCTACAAAGATGAGAGAGAAAGTCACTGGAGTGGTGTTAGCTAATAGTTTTCCAATGATAAAGTTAGTAGAGTTATTAATATCTCTCATAGAATAAGAATGTAATTCTATGTGTTTAGAATTGCGTACCTTGTTTTTAATGCTTTGTGGCTTATTTATAGCCTTCATATAGCCATTGGGAGCCTTATTATGAGTGTAACTGTTGTTGACCTCTTAATGGCTCTTTTGGCTGTTTGAGTAACGTCTGCTTAAGCTTAAATGGAGGTTTGATTAGCTTATGATTGGACTTTCTAACCGTTGGAGCTCGTTGGTTACAAGACTATTGACGGCTATGCCATTAATGCTGTATGGTTGTCTTCTCATATGATGGCCTTGTGGACCTTATGCTCATCCTCTGTATGGATGAGTTTGTGGACTGAATGTTCGTTAGCTATATGATGAACTTGTAATTTTGTTACTCGTCAATAATCTTTCAGACGTTGGCATCACTAGTTAACTCTTCTTCATCGACAGCCAGCAGTTATTGGGCTAGCTTTCCTTCCCTTCAAACTTGCCTTGCTTTCCTATCCTCGGCCTTTAGACGAGATGTTCTAGTTGCTACTATTTGCTCTTAGCTGAATGCCTTGCTTCGCCCTATAGCTAGAGGAGACTGTAGACATTGCATTTTGTACCCCTGACGACTCGGGCCCCCATTCTCCAATGATGTTGGAAATCTAAAGCCTAAGGTTGGTTTAAGGCTTGATTAGATTGAAATTGACTTGAGGACTCTTTTATAAACTAAATAAACTATTTTTGGAAAAGAAAGGTCACAAAAACCCTAGGGCATGCGTACGCATACATGCGCATGTGCATGTATGTTCATGCTCTGCATGCACATGCTTTATGCATGTGTACGCATACATGGGCATGCATACACATGCTAGGGTTCCAGAAAGTACGAAAGGCAAGTTTTCTGCATTTAAAACTTAGTTTGGAACAAATCCCACATCATTTAGGAGTCGTTGCAAACCCCTATTTTCTGACTATAAAAAGCCATACATGGTACCCTTTCAAAACACATAGAAAATCTGAAGGGAAAACACAAGGTTCACTAAAAACAGTGAATCAAAGATGGAGTTTTTCATAAAACATCCTTAGGTCAATATTTTTGTGATTGAGACCTTTTTTGGTCTTAATCTTCGAGTTTCAAGGTTTAACTAACTTATTTTAATTTGATTGTGAATAGATTGGCTGAAGGGAATGATCAAAATCAACCCAAGGAGCCTTTGTTTCGGAGGTAAAGGTTCTAACTCTTCTTGCCTCCTTTTCTTTGTTTAAATCTATTTTTTTTCCTCTTGTTTATTTTCTTCATATGTGTTCTAATATGTCTATTTAGTTTAGGATTATCTTGCTTTGTCGTTTTATATGTGTTAGGTTGTTAGATTTAGTTTCTATTTTGTTTTTGTTTTTGTTTTCTAGGTTAGGGTTTAGGGCGTGTATGCGTACGCATGCTTATTGCATGCGCACGCATACTCAAAGTATGTGTATGCATGCTTATTGCATGCACACGCATACTTGAAGTATGTGTATGTATACAACTGGGTTTCATACGCAAGCCCTATGTATGCGTATGCATACTCGTGCCTAGAAACCCTAGTCTGAACCTTTTGGCTTCTGTTTCTTTGTTTTATTGGCTTAATATGCCTCTGTTCTATCCTAGTTTTCTATATGTAAATGCCTCTGCCTCCATGTGTTGTTGTTTGTTTGCTCTTTGTATGCTAGTTAGGTTTTGATTCTTTGTTTTGCCATGAACATGCATATAATATGGTCATGCATTGATGCATAGGTACTAAGATGTGGAAAGGTAAGTGAGAGGTAAGTTATGCATCCATATGAACATGCATTTGTTTGGGGACATGATTTTGTCTTGGGTTGATGAATATGAATATGTTAGATTGGGTGCCATGGCTTTGATTTCTAAAATGCAATAACATGTTTGTTTGATTCTGCTATGATTTGTTTCTACCCTTGGATATGGTACGGTGCTATGTATGATAAATGTATGATAGGGTTTGGGATGAAAAATGCCATGTTCATTGCTTAGATGTATGCTAGCGTGTGTGTGAGTCTAGAATGATAAATGATGAATATGTCTTTAATGAGATTAAGACATAAGACACAATGAGTGGAAGTCAACCTATGGGTCGAGTGGGGTTCGATGCCTAACACCTTCCCATCCCCATACCTAAACTTTAGACACATGCTCTGGTGGTAGATTAGTCTTTCCAAGAAGGGCACTATATTTATGGTTTCTAGACCTAATCTAGGTGGCGTCTCCATTTTCTTTTCTTTGCCATGGTCCACTCGGCCGAGGCGTACTCCCCCCATTGCGCCCACAGTGGCGACTCCATCAGAGATAGAGAGTTTGATTCCAATGTCTCTCATTTCTTAATCTTAATAAGGACTTATTCAATATTTGCTTGCACATACTTTACTTGGTTCTTTTTGTCTCTTTTGCCTTGGTTGGTGATGAGTGGGAAGGTGGAGACTCCATTCGGGCCAAAATCTTCTAGAGTTTATCTCACCAACTCACAATCTGTGCCATTGCATATAATGGGCTTTGCGTGCATCAACGGTTTGCCACCAATCCACTATTGTCCATTTAGGCCCAAGGTTGGAATCATGACTCACCTAGTTGTGAGTGACCTACTGATTTATCATTTTAGCTCTAGGGAACCTACCCACACTTAGAGAGATCCTAGATGTTAGGATTAGTGCCCTTAAATCCTATTGTATGATGCTATGTATGATATTAAGTTTGACATTATGTATGACATTATGTATGACTTAATATTGTGTTTAATGAATTTGTTTTATTATTATCTGAAATAATGGTAACATGAATATTATGACATTATCATTTGGTCCATGAGATGCATAGTATGTGATTTATGTGAAAAGTCACAGAAGATATAAATCACAAGTTCTTTGTAAACTGAGAATTATAATTCGTAGTCGGTGATGAAATTGGGTTTTTCATCTGCGAAGACTATAACATATCAATCATGATGATTTGTCTTGATCATGGAAGTGGTGACTTTTGGTTGATGTGTTAATATGTTTTAAGAGTTAAGACATATTGAACTGGACCGCTGTGAGATTTATTATTCTCCTAAAGACTGTCAAATGAATAATAAATNATGGAAGTCCTAAACCATTTAGGATTTCTTAAACACTAATGAATCAAAAATTAGTTATATAGAACTCTATCCTTAATTTACTAGGCAAAGTATTCTAATCTCATTAGAAACTATATAACTTTAATTAGAATTTTATCTCATTAAAAACCTCTAATTAAAATAAAATTAAGGATTATCAATCATTAAATGATTTAGTACCAAGAGTTCTATTTAACTAATATCTTTGATCTCATTAGGTCTATTAGTTAGAACCATGTGTAATCTAATCACACATAACCTTGCTCTTAAAAAACTTGAAAACACTTAGAAAAAAATTCTATTTTATTTTCTTCGATTGATCGAATGTGCCCTCGATTGATCGAAAAAATTAAAATATTTGAACTTGACCTTCTGACTTGTTCGATCGATACTCGATTGCCTCTCGATCGATACGAAAACAAATTAGATCGATCGACTATCAATCGAAAATCAATCTAATTAAAAGGTCTGATCACTGTTTCACTCGATCGATCGAAAGTGATTTTCGATCGATCGAAACTCGTGAAACTTGAATTTCCAAAAATTTTCTAAGGCAGTTTTCTAGGGTTTTTCTTGAACAAACAACTAACCCTTTTTGAGTTCTCTTCAAAAAACCTTTTTGATTTTATCAAGGAAGATTTTCAGATCAAACATTAGGTTTTCAATATCAAAATCAAGAACCCTAATAATATTAGAAACCTTGAAAACACTATCCTAATCTCATTAGGAATAAATTTCTTAAAGGATTTCAATTGGGAAACATAATATGTTAATTCTATCATTAACATAATCAATAGATTATAAATGACGTTTCAGAAAAACATATTCAAAAAATATATATATATCATCATGTTTCCCAAAAATAATAAGCAAACCATGGCATATGAATTCTAACGCCAACACTGAAGTCAAACTAATGCATTTAATTGGCACTATTTCGATTCCAGCGCCAACTTGTTAAGTTCTTCTCTTTGAAACTTAACAACACTATACATTACCGTCTGCTCACAATATTGACTTATATTCCAGTTTTAATTAAAAAACTTTAACAACTGATGCCAAAGAGGAGTATTAAACGGTTACATGTACATCAACATACACCATTCCTCCGATCATGTTATAAACTTATCTTCAATCACTAAAAAACACACGGCAGAAAACAGAAGTTACAGCCGTGCAGCAAACATATCTCATATATTAATCACAAAATCAAGGGTTTAAAGTTTATAGAACAAAACATTATGCAGAAAATTTTTACTGCAGAAAACTAGAACATCAAGAAACGATTTTTCCTTTAATTCTAAAACTCAATCACATGTTATTCAAACATGATATGAAGACCGCTCTGATACCATTGTTGGTTTTTGTATCTCATAAAAAACACACGCAGCGGAAGAAATTAAAAACGGATCTACTTCAATCATGAATTGATAACACGTACTAAGTAACATGAATTTGAGAACAAGAGATCGTACCTTGAGCGTGGAATTTCAAAACCAAATTGAGAGCATTACTACTTAATCTTCATCTCAATTCCACTAACGCCCAAGATGTGTGGTCTCTCAATAGTTGTACATAAATCTCAAAGAAAAACTTGTGAGAAAAACATGCATTTCTTTTTCTTGACACTACTAATATTCTCATACGTTTCTTTATTTTACACTTACTAATATATATTTCTAATTGGGCTTGCCTTTTGGGCCTCCCAATTGTGTGTGGCTTGAGATGGGACCAAAGGGACCAATAAGACACTAGCTCCAATGGGCCTTGGGCTTTTCCGTCAACTCTTGACAAGTCCAAAGTTACCATTAACTATATTAATACCACTATATAAATATAATTGCACTCTAGGCTTATCTATAAATTATATCCTAAGACTTATTATACATTCAACCCCTTCATAAAATATTCGTAGTATACAAAGTCATTAATATTGACTGCCACTTTGTAATTACTACATCTTATCCTTGAGTACCCGGTTTAATCCTTTAGTTATTCATCATATATTTATGAAATCAATTTCATAAATATATACTTTAGTAACTACTTACTAAAGTGTTAGGCTAACCTCTGAATAACAAACCCATTAAACTTATCTCAAGGAATATTTTATATCTCCGTTAAGAGATATGAATTCCATCTTGAGAATAATGTTCCATAACACTAAATGGGCTGCCCAAATACTGAGGTTTTGACCATAACTTATAGATCTCACTCCTGATATATCAAAGCAACCTACATCTCATGATCAGGTCCATTATTCTCTCAGGATTTAGAGTTGATGTAAATAGAAGTCGTGAGCTTTATTATTCATTTGACAGTCATTAGGAGAATAATAAATCTCACAGCGGTCCAGTCCAATATGTCTTAACTCTTAAAACATATCAACATACCAACTAGAAGTCTCCACTTCCATGATCAAGACAAATCATCTTAGTTGATATGTTATAGTCTTCGCAGATGAAATGCCCAATTTCATCACCGACTACGAACTAAAATTCTGATTTTACAAAAAACTTGTGATTTATATCTTTCTGTGACTTTTCACATAAATCACATACTATGCATCTCATGGACTAAGATAATGTCCCATTAGTTCATAAATGGTCTCATGCAATTAAACAACTTAATTATTCATGACATGCCAATAAATTGGATTTTAGGGCACAAACCCTAACACCCACATCAAAGCATTATGTTTTGGGCCCTTAAAATGAAGTTTTAAAACTCAGAAAATCATACTACCCAGTTGGCCCAATTTCAAACATTCATAACTAACACAAAATAAATCCAAATTAGGTAAAATTTGTGTTATTGAAGCTTAAGATGTCTACTTTCCAATGAAACAAACTTCAATCAAAAATATTTTATGGATCAAAAGTTATGGTCAAAACAATGAGCAAAGGTCATTTTTTAGTATCAATTTCAAAATGATTTGAACACTTTTGAGTTGTGATTACTTCCAAATTATTTTGAATTCTTTAATTACCCTTTTGGTTGACATATGTCAAACTCATCATTGGAGCTAGGGACCAAAATTTTTTAACGGATATAAAATGTAGTGTCTACAAATGACCCTCTTTTAACTTTGTTTGCACTGCAAGTATAGTTAAAAGTCTAAAGAGACAACATTTTGTAATTTAATAAATTTTGTGTCCACACATACATAATACACACAAACACACAAACATGCAAACACGGTGGTGTGCTAAAAAAGGTGATTGGTGCACTTCCAACAAGAAGTGTGAAAAACCACATAAAAGAAAAAACTGAGATATTTTCAAGTTTTAAGGACCCTACCTTTATGACACAGACACATGCAAGCAATCATGCAAACAAGAAATGTACCATAAGAAAATATAGGATGTTTTCAAGTTTTAAGGACTTTACCTAAAGTTAGGGGGACCACTCAAGCGAGAAATTTATGTCCAAACACAAACAGGCCACCCAAGAATGAGAAATTCAGGCCAAAGGGACCACTGGAAGTGGGAAATTTACGTCTAAACACAAACATGCTACTCAAGAATGAGAAATTTAAACCAAGGGGGACCACTTGACTGAGCAATTTACGTCCAAACATAAATAGGCCACTAAAAAATGAGCATTTATGCCAAAAGGGACCACTTGACCGAGCAATTTACGTCCAAATCTAAACAGGCCATTAAAAAAATGAGAATTTACGCTAAAGACACAAATAGTCATACATGACTCACACAAACACACAACCACACAAGGTTTGCAAAAACAAACACACAAGATTCATGCAAACATGCAATAATACAACAAAAATACACATGACTCACATAAGAAAAAAGAACACACAAACACACAAGACTCACATAAAACATCAAATAAACATGTGATCATAAAAGATAACAAAAGGATGAACACAACAACATAGGAGGCACACAAACATAACAAAGCATGAAAACACACATAAAAAAACAAAACATGATGGACCTAAGGCCCAAGACAAAACGAGGATGGGCTTATGACCCGACGCAAAGCAAAGAGAGAACTAAGGCCCAAATAGAGTATGTGATGGGCCTAAGGCCCAAGATGGAACAAGGACACAAACAGCAAACAAACACATGAAAAACAACATGAGAAATCAAACATACAAACAAACACACAAGATACCAAATACAAGGACAGACACGACAACTTCTAAAGAAATGACAAATACACAAAAAACACTGGGATTGAAGGAGAACAAAGACGATACAAAGGACACAAAACTCAAGGTCAAACACATTTTAAGAAAAGAAGATTCAAAGCAAGACCATCCTAAAAGGCATGGTAAAAATGGGACCCAAACACTTGATTCATTATGGATAATTTTTGAAATGGTCAAACATTAGGACGCATCCTTCTTGTGGGGTCCATTTTGCCCCTGGCTTGACTGATTCACTTTTTTTTTTTTTAAATAATTTTTTTATACCTCTTATTCTTATGGTTTAGTCTTTCAGTCACTAGCTCTCATACAGTCTGTTCACACCATTCTCTATCGAGCGTATGTGTGAGGTGTTTGTAATGCTCTGGATCAGATGCTCCATCAGTTTTCTCATCTGATTTTTGTTCTATAAACATTTTAGAGTTCATCTACTTCTCATGCTCTTGTTTATCTATTTTATTTATGGCATTTTGCTTTATCTGATCTTAGTGGCCCCTTCCTCTAAGCCTGTTCATAGATGCTTCCTAGGTGCGTCTTTTCTTAGATAGAGGGCTCCTTCTTAGAGCTGGTCTAAACACTGTCTAAGCCTTCTAGTAGCGCACCTTCTTCTTTTTCTACAGTCCTGCTGCTAAGATTTCTTGATCCTGTTGTTGGGATGCTCTGCTGGATGTTCCTCCACCTCTTTGCCGACTTTGATGTTGTCTATTGGAGACTGTTACAGGTTCAGGCGGCTCTGGTCAGATTTTGGTGGACTTGCTTGATGAGATTCGTGCTCTGCAAGCTGACTTTGCGCATCTTCATTCACCCTTACCACCTCCTTTTGATGCTGACTTGTGATTGCCTTTGACATTCCGTCACAAAAAGGGGAGTGGAGTTTTTGACTTGTAGAGGAGTTTTTGTAGTTAGGGGGAGACTTTTTTTTTGAGGAGCTTGTGGAGTTTTTAGATTGTATCTAGGTGCTTCACTTTGTATATCATTTTTGGGGATATTCATGTTAGGGAGTAACTTTGATTGATTTACATGATATATTCATTGATTCTTGTTGCTTTGTGATTCACTGCTTATTGATTTATATTTATGAGTTGATCATTAATATATGTCTTTATTTTGTGTTGTGTGAATCTTACAAGAATGTTATACCTGTTGTTTTACTCTTTTCTGTCACATCATGCGTTTATGCGTTTGTTGAGTGTTTCAGGAATATACAGGTTGGTTCAATTGAGCTGTTGTCTACACTTGCAACTGATGGATAGTAGTTAGGATTGAATTTGAATTTATGACATTACTTTTGTAAAGGGCTTTTTACTTGTAAACTTTGAGCTTTTAATTTGTGTTTTGTCACGGATTGCCAAAGGGGAGTTTGTTAGGTTCTAAAGGTTTAGGAATTTATGTATTTAGAACTCTAATTTAATATTGGCAAACCATGATCAAAACAATATGTTTAGAGCTCAAAGTTGATTAATTATTGTAAAGTTGGAATCGAGAGACTGTAGATGCATTGGGGCATTTCGGTCTAGGCTCGATCGATCAAAGAATAGACTCGATCATCGAAAGTCGACCAATTGCATTTTCTGCAGTTTTGCCAACTCAGACCTAACTCATTAAACGTTTAGGGTTTTATGTTTTTGCCCTAGGTATATAAGGCAAAACCCTAGCCACGTTTTTAGAGTTGCTCTAGTTGATTGTTGCTCATACATTGCTGTTTTGTGTAAATCTCTTGTAAGATCTAGAGAAGCTTTCCTTTACACAAAGCTTAGGGTTTTCAAGATAGAGATTACTTCAATATCTTGATGATCAACTAGGTTCTACCATTGAAACTTAAAGAATATCAAGCGTGGGTGCTTGTAGCTGATTGAAGAATTCAAGAAAGAAGGAGTCCATGGATTCGGAGCTTGCACGAGGTCATGTCAGTAAGTTCTACTGGTAGGTAGCATTAGGAAGTCGAGCGGGAGCTTGTAAGTCCTTTTGTATGAACTTCGATTCTTTCATAGTGAATTCAGTTTGCCTTGAGGATCGATGGGTGGGGTAAATCCTCCCCAGTTTTTTTACCGGTTTAGTTTCCTGGGTGATCATATCTTGTGTTATTTATTATTCCGCTGCTATATATTCTTGATATGATTGTTTGATTTTTTAACCTAGAATTGCTTAATTTGACTAAGTAACAACTTGGCTAATTAACTAGGCTACTCAATCTGGTTGTGTTTAAGGGGTCTAAAACGTTCACGCCATTAACCTCCCAAACATCAGGAGTAATCATTTCCCCAACTACCATGCTATGCCTCCTCCTACTTGGGGTTGATTGATCAAGATGTTTAGTCTTTGTTACTATATTTCATAAAAGTCTTTCATTTCAATTGTGTTTTCAATTCAGAAGTGTCTTTGTTATTTCAATTCAAGTATGTCTTTCAATTAAGTGAGTCTTTCAATTCATGTACTCTTTTAATTCATCAATAAAGTGGTTTACAATGATTTGAGTGTTATGATAAGTTCTGAAAGTTTCAAGTTCATTTCATTCTCAATATGTGATGTTGCATGTTTGCATATAATTGAACAATGAAAATTGGGATGAAGAGAGGCCATTATTCTGATATCAAACACATTTCCCTTTGCTCACCCTTTTGAGCCTCCAAAATTTCTTTCTTGCAAAGTAACCCTGTGTCAAGGATTACCCCCTACACTAGGGGCAATGCATGAATAAAGTGATGGAAAAAAAAAAAAAAAAAAAGTGAAGAGATGTGAATTAAAGTTAAAAAAAATAAAATGAAAAAGTGAAGTGAAGTGAAATGCAAAAAAAAAAAAGAAAGATGAAAAGTGAAGTGAAAAAAAAATAGTGAAAGTGAAGAAAGTTCAAAAGTGATGAAAAGTAATCATTGACCAAGTTATAACCCTCAAAAAAGTAAGTTTGAGCCTTTGTTATCTATTTCTTTGTGAGCAAAGAACCTAAGCCTTCATTACAAGCCAAGTAAAAGTCCTCTCTATTCAATTGAAGTTGTTCATGTGAACTACGTTAGGCTTCATCCCTTTTGGGTACGTAGCAACCTTGTGAGGCCCAACCACATCACATCATGTAAATTGTGCAACTCATGTATTGAGAATTTGAATCAACAAGATTCTTTGAGGATAAGTCGTAGCACTTGTTCATTGTATCCCATTTGTTTGTTTCTTATAAAAGTGAAAGAGCTCGCTAGGCTAAAAACCCACAATGGCAGTCTAGGCAAACCCACTAGGCTGAAAACCTATAAGGGCAGCCAAGGCAAAAGTTAGGGTATAAAAAAATTATTTAAAAAAAAAAAGTGAATCAGTCAAGCCAGGGGCAAAATGGACCCCACAAGGAGGATGCGTCCTAATGTTTGACCATTTCAAAAATTATCCATAATGAATCAAGTGTTTGGGTCCCATTTTTACCATGCCTTTTAGGATGGTCTTGCTTTGAATCTTCTTTTCTTAAAATGTGTTTGACCTTGAGTTTTGTGTCCTTTGTATCGTCTTTGTTCTCCTTCAATCCCAGTGTTTTTTGTGTATTTGTCATTTCTTTAGAAGTTGTCGTGTCTGTCCTTGTATTTGGTATCTTGTGTGTTTGTTTGTATGTTTGATTTCTCATGTTGTTTTTCATGTGTTTGTTTGCTGTTTGTGTCCTTGTTCCATCTTGGGCCTTAGGCCCATCACATACTCTATTTGGGCCTTAGTTCTCTCTTTGCTTTGCGTCGGGTCATAAGCCCATCCTCGTTTTGTCTTGGGCCTTAGGTCCATCATGTTTTGTTTTTTTATGTGTGTTTTCATGCTTTGTTATGTTTGTGTGCCTCCTATGTTGTTGTGTTCATCCTTTTGTTATCTTTTATGATCACATGTTTGTTTGATGTTTTATGTGAGTCTTGTGTGTTTGTGTGTTCTTTTTTCTTATGTGAGTCATGTGTATTTTTGTTGTATTATTGCATGTTTGCATGAATCTTGTGTGTTTGTTTTTGCAAACCTTGTGTGGTTGTGTGTTTGTGTGAGTCATGTATGACTATTTGTGTCTTTAGCGTAAATTCTCATTTTTTTAATGGCCTGTTTAGATTTGGACGTAAATTGCTCGGTCAAGTGGTCCCTTTTGGCATAAATGCTCATTTTTTAGTGGCCTATTTATGTTTGGACGTAAATTGCTCAGTCAAGTGGTCCCCCTTGGTTTAAATTTCTCATTCTTGAGTAGCATGTTTGTGTTTAGACGTAAATTTCCCACTTCCAGTGGTCCCTTTGGCATGAATTTCTCATTCTTGGGTGGCCTGTTTGTGTTTGGACATAAATTTCTCGCTTGAGTGGTCCCCCTAATTTTAGGTAAAGTCCTTAAAACTTGAAAACATCCTATATTTTCTTATGGTACATTTCTTGTTTGCATGATTGCTTGCATGTGTCTGTGTCATAAAGGTAGGGTCCTTAAAACTTGAAAATATCTCAGTTTTTTCTTTTATGTGGTTTTTCACACTTCTTGTTGGAAGTGCACCAATCACCTTTTTTAGCACACCACCGTGTTTGCATGTTTGTGTGTTTGTGTGTATTATGTATGTGTGGACACAAAATTTATTAAATTACAAAATGTTGTCTCTTTAGACTTTTAACTATACTTGCAGTGCAAACAAAGTTAAAAGAGGGTCATTTGTAGACACTACATTTTATATCCGTTAAAAAATTTTGGTCCCTAGCTCCAATGATGAGTTTGACATATGTCAACCAAAAGGGTAATTAAAGAATTCAAAATAATTTGGAAGTAATCACAACTCAAAAGTGTTCAAATCATTTTGAAATTGATACTAAAAAATGACCTTTGCTCATTGTTTTGACCATAACTTTTGATCCATAAAATATTTTTGATTGAAGTTTGTTTCATTGGAAAGTAGACATCTTAAGCTTCAATAACACAAATTTTACCTAATTTGGATTTATTTTGTGTTAGTTATGAATGTTTGAAATTGGGCCAACTGGGTAGTATGATTTTCTGAGTTTTAAAACTTCATTTTAAGGGCCCAAAACATAATGCTTTGATGTGGGTGTTAGGGTTTGTGCCCTAAAATCCAATTTATTGGCATGTCATGAATAATTAAGTTGTTTAATTGCATGAGACCATTTATGAACTAATGGGACATTATCTTAGTCCATGAGATGCATAGTATGTGATTTATGTGAAAAGTCACAGAAAGATATAAATCACAAGTTCTTTGTAAACTCAGAATTTTAGTTCGTAGTCGGTGATGAAATTGGGC
>NW_027070123.1:359340-376807 GCF_002906115.3 Quercus suber
TTTAATCATAAGGGGTCATTCAGATTGTGGCCTATCAGTAGGCACTGAGGGGCCAGTTAAATAACATCAAATTTGTGATTCTAAAGCAAAGTGAGTCTCTTTTCCATGATTTATTACCTTGCTTAATATGATTCAGATGATTTTCTTGATATAGTTTCTCCATTTGTTATAATTTATGTGTTTGATGTTTTAATTATGTTTGATATGTTCTAATATGATTTTAGGTTTTTTATAATCTATTCTTGTTGTCCTTGGTTTGTTATTTTGGTTTCATGTAAATTATAACGTGTATGTTTATTTTATGTAGTTTTAGTTTAATTATATGTTTTGTTTCATGTTTATATGTTTATGTTGATGCTTTGTGTTTTTGTTTTATGTTAGTTTAGTTTTTTAGGATTTCTAACATGCTTGTTTGATCTCACATATTTTGTATGTTTGTTTGATTTAAGCTTTAAAAATGTAATTTTTTGAATTTGTGTTAAAGGATGCATGCGCATCAGCAAGTATGAGTGCGTGTGGTTCAATCATGTGTACGCATAGTTGAATATGCGAACGCACCCGAAATCTAGATTAGGGTAAAATCTTGTTTTTATTTGCTTTAATCATTTTTCACATAATCTTTGATTCTGTTTTAGGTTAATTATTTAGGTTTAATTATTTTCCATCTTTGTTTTAGTATTTTTGCCATGTTTAGTCTATTTGATATTATTTTCTTAGGTGTTTTATTTAATTGTCAACTTGTCATGTTAAATTTATTTTGTTTGATTATGTTTTATTTATTTACTTTTATATTGTGATATGTTTTTAACATGTTGTATGTGTTTTTTTTATTTAAAGTGCATGATGTATGTTTAGGTTAAGGATTAGGGTTCTCTTAATAAACTATATAATTAAATATGGCCTAATAACGCATAATGGAAGCTAGCCCACAAGCCGAGCAGTCTTGGGTGCTCAACACCTTCCCAAGCTGTACCCAAACTCCAGACCCATAATCTGATACATGGATTCACGTGTGTAAGTGATTGGCCTAATATGGTTCCTAGACCTAATTTAGATGACAACTCCATTAGTCCACAGTGGCGACTTCGTTAGAGATAGAGATGAAGTTCAACTCTGACATATTGTTAGGTCATATTTAAATAAAAATTTTATTAATTGAGCCCAATCCTATTTTATTTTATTTTTTCACACATGTGCACTTTGTACCTATGTAACCTTGGTTGGTGATTAGTGGGAAGATGAGTACGATTCATTCAGGCCAAAGTCTGTTGAAGTTTATCCCACCAATTGACAATATGTGCCATTACTTATGATGGGCTTTGAGTATGCTAATGGTTTGCCACCAATCCACAAAGGTCCACTTAGGCCCTTAGTTGGAATCGTGGCCCACCTAGTTGTGAGTGACATACTAATCTGTCCCTTTAGCTTTTAGGAGTTTATCCACACGTAGATGAACTTAAAACCCAACCATGTAGGGTTACCCAATTGTGTATGCGTGTGTGTGCTTTGTTTGAATTGTTTGTTGGGCTAATAAAATGGGTCAATATTTTTTTGGTCTTTTATGTTTTCAAAAAACATTTTTAAAAAAATTGAAAAATTTGTTGTTCAAGTTTTCAAGTTCTTTTTTTGAATAAAATTTTTCAAAATATGTGTGAAGTTTTCTTCCCAAAAAAAATTAAATTAAAAAAAAAAAGTGAGTTTTCAGTTAGTTTTTTTAAAAATAAAAAATAAATTGCAAAAAAAAATAAAAAATAAAAAAGAGTGATTTTCTTTGTGAATAATTTTTTCCAAGAAAGAGTGCTTTCAAAATAATAAAAAATTTCAAAAAATAAAATGTGAGTTTTTAGTGATAATTTTTATATAAATTCCAAAAAATAAAATTCAAAAAAGTGAGTTTTTGTAAATTAAAAAAAAAAATCAAATTGAGTTTTCAAAAAAAGAGTTTCTTTCAAAATAAAATTTTCCAAAAAAAAAAAAAAACTTGAGTTTTTCTTTAGTAACAAAATTTTTCAAAGGTTGGCCCATTCTAGTAGCCCATTTTTGTTTGATGTTTTGAGTCTTTCCTTCATTGTGTCTTGGGCTTAGGCCCTTCCGTGTTGTGTTTTGTCTTGTCTTGTCTTGGGCCTTTAGCCTATCTTTGTCTTTTCTTGGGGCATTAGCCCCACCCTTGTGTTGTCTTGGATCTTATACCCATCCTTTGTTGTGTCTTGAGCTTCAGGCCCATCCTTATTTTGTCTAGGGGCATTATGCCCACCTTTGTCTTGTCTTGGGCTTAGGCCCACCTTTGTTTTGTCTAGGAGCATTAGGCCCATCCTTGTGTTGTCTTAGGTCTTAGGCCCATCCTTGTTTGTCTTGGGCTTAGGCCATCTTTGTTTTGACTAGGGGCATTAAGCCCACCCTTATGTCGTCTCGAGCCTTAGACCTATCCTTTTGTCTTGTCATGGGCTTAGGCCTATCTTTGTTTTGTCTAAGGCATTAAGCCCATCCTTGTTTTGTCTATGGGCATTAAGCCCACTTTTTTCTTGTCTTGGGCCTTAGACCCATCTTTATCTTGTCTTGGGACCTTAAACTCATACTTGGTTTTGTCTAGACTTTGAGCTTTCCTTGTTTATATTTTAAGGCCTTAGGCCCATGTTATGTCGTCTAGGGTTGTTACCTCATCTTGGCTTTTGTCATGGACCCTAGACACTTATTTGTCTAAGGGCATTAGGCCCATGTCTTGTCAAGGATTGTCATCTTTTGGTGTCTTCATTGTTATGTCTTCAAGTTTCTTTCTTATGGGTCTTGTCTTTCTTGGGTCTTGTCCAAACTTTGTGGTTTCATTCTAGGGGCATGGTTAAGTGGGAATTGAATGTAAAATTTATTGCTAGTGATTTTCATGAAATGTTTCTCTTAAGGATAATTCTCTTGTAGGTGACCCATCATTGCTCCTAAAAAGAATATTGCACAACCTTCTTGGTCTCGAACCTCTGAAAATGCCTCATAAGAACCGATCTTGCTTCTGTCAACCAAATGGCATCAAGTGACCAAGATATTTTGAAGAAGATGGAAGAAATGGTGGCAAGGATGAATGCTCCTGTCATTGAGTGGCTTTACCACCTTGAGGATGCTTAAGGAAAGAAGAAGAAGGTAGTACAAGAACCTCAAGATGAAGACTTTATCTTTGATGATGATTTTGAGGAAAAAGAGGCTGAGATCAACAAGAAACCTAAGAAGAAAGAAAGTTCAAAGGAAACCAAAGAGGTGAGTCAAGAAATTGAGAAGATGAAAGGTATCTTAAGAGGTCCCAAGATATGGTGGACTACATGCTTAATATTGAGGGATTTTGTCCATTTCTTGATGTCCAACTCCCCAAAGTTCAAGATGCCAAAGATGGAATCTTTTGATGGTATGGAAATCTCAAGAATCATTTGAAGCAATATTTTCTTGCCATGAAACCTCTAGGTATTACTAAGGAGCAAATCATTTTGCGTTTCCCTCGAACTCTTAGTGGTGTAGCCCTACAATGGTATCTCTCATTGGAAAATGCTAAGATGAATGATTGGAACAAGATGGCTGAAGCTTTTGTACAACAATATTCATGCAATGTTCAATTGGATGTGAGCCTTAGAGACTTGGAAACTACAAAGAAATTAAGCAATGAGACATTTTCTGATTTTATGATGAGGTGGAGAGGAATAGCTTCTAAGATGCCTAATCATCTTAGTAAGAAAGACCAAGTGAGGATGGTCATAAAGAACATTATACCTATTTATGGGCGCTAACTTGCACCAATTCCTTTGAAGACTTTTGTAGATTTGTATGATGTTGGCATACAAGTTGAGGATGCTATTAATAGTGGACTTAATGAAAAGAGTGATGCAAAACCTCAAAAGAAGTTTGGGGTATTTAACAATATTCATACAATGTTCAATTGGATGTAAGCCTTAAAGACTTGGAGATTACAAAGCAATTGAGCAATGAGAAATTTTCTGATTTTCTAATGAGGTGGAGAGAAAAAGCTCCTAAGATGCCTAATCATCCTAGTGAGAAAGACCAAGTGAGGATGGTCATAAAGAACATTATACCTACTTGTGGGTGCTAACTTGCACCAATTCCTTTGAAGACTTTTGTAGATTTGTATGATGCTAGCATACAAGTTGAGGATGTTATTAATCGTGGACTTATTGAGAAGAGTGATGCAAAACCTCAAAAGAAGTTTGGGGTATTCAACAATATTCATACAATGTTCAATTGGATGTGAGCGTTAAACACTTGGAGACTACAAAAGCAATTGAGCAATGATAAATTTTCTGATTTTCTAATGAGTTGAAGAGGAAAAGCTTCTGAGATGCCTAATCATCCTAGTGAGAAAGACCAAGTGAGGATGGTCATGAAGAACATTCTACCTACTTATGGGCGCTAACTTGCGCCAATTCCTTCAAAGACTTTTATATATTTGTATGATACTAGCATACAAGTTGAGGATGCTATTAATAGTGGACTTTTTGAGAAGAGTGAAGCAAAACCTCAAAAGAATTTTAGGGTAGGAAATTCAAGTAATAGTGGTAACAATGGTGGTAAGACAAGTGAAGTTAATGTTGTTAATGTTCAAAGAGATTTTACTCCATTGGGAATGACTTTATCCCAAGCACTTGAAACTTTTTCAACCAAAGGATTTATCAAGCCATTGGATCTCAGAAGGTATACTACAAATACCTCTTCTCCAAGTTACAATGTAAATGAGTATTGCAAATACCATCAAAACTGTAAGGTTGAATTTAATCAACCATCTAATTGGCTTTATTCCGTGACCAATTTGCTTGTAATTTAGCACTTAGTAACCCTGTATTTAGGTGGGAAAATTGTAAGGTGTAGTGTGTGAGAAGATGTGAAGAAAAGCTCAAGAGTGTGCAAGAAAAACAGAGTCTCGCGACTAGGACTCGCGGGTGGTTCGCGATTGGCAAGCCGCGAAATGCAGTCACGTGAGAGGCACACTAGAAGCTGAAGGGTCGCGCCAGCTGTCACGCTACAGGACAAAAGTTCCAGTCTGGCCAGCCGTTACGTTGCGACTTGATTTCGCGACTTGGCCAAGCCGCGAGTTCAAGTCGCCAACTTGCCTGTTTGGCAAAAACTGACGTTTTGCATTCCCTTCTCACCTACTATATATACACCTTATACCCATCATTTTGAGAGAGCTTCCAGAGAGAATTTTGTGAGAGAAAACCCTAGAGAAAATAAGATTGATTCATCCCCAATCTTCATCTAAGAGACTCTACAAATTCCTCTACTCTCTTCCTCTCCATTGTCATACCCTTGAGAGGCCATTTACCAACCCTTGTCTCACACACCCACGTCTGTAGAAGGTCCATTTGGTGCTTTGGGAAGCAGTTTGGAAAGAACCAATATACATTGGTTGATGCTATGGTCAAGTAGCGGAATCCGGAAGCTAGAGAAGAAATAGGTTCGGCGTAACCTCGTTGGAGCAAGAAGCTTGGAGGGCTTAGGTGCTTGGGTAGATTAGGCTTGGAGGGTCTTCTGCTGTTCATGTATCCAACTACATTCTTTAGTGGATTATTTGACCGCTTGGAGGGCGCGCAGAGAGTTTTACGCCGAGGACTTCGGTTTCCTCTTCGATAACACATCGTGTGTTGTCTGTGTGTTTGCATCTTCTTTCCCTTACCTTTGCCTTATATTTACTGCTGTGGATGTGTTTATATTTGGCTTAGTTTGTTTATCAATTCTGTGTTAGCTTATATTCATGTTCCGCACACTAATCGTTTGATATTAAGCTTGAATTGGTAATTTTGTAATTTGGGGTCTAAACGTTCAAAGGTGGTTCATACCCATATTGAACTTTCAATTGGTATCAGAGCGGGTGCACTTGTTGTGGTTTTAATACCTGAGTGTGATCCTTGACCCTTTGTGAGATGGATAGGTCTCAATCTCTCAATGTTCCACCATTTTTTGATGGAAATAATTATGCATTTTGGAAAGTCCGAATGAGGGCATTTTTGTGTTCTATGGATGAGACTGTGTGGGATGCAGTTGATATAGGTTGGACTAAACCGGAGGCTTCTAAGGCAAATTGGGATAAGGCTGCTCTTGCAGCGGCAAATGCAAATAGCAAGCATTGAATGCTTTCTTCTGCGGTGTTTCTCCAGAAGAATTCCACCGGATTTCTCAATCTCCATTGCTAAGGAAGCATGGGAAATTCTGGAGACAACTTATGAGGGAACTAAGAAAGTGAAGGACAAAAACTTCAAATGCTGACCACTCGCTTTGAGAGTTAAAAATGAGTGATGAAGAGTCGTTTGATTCATTTTATAGCAAACTGAACGAAGTGGTTGTTGGTAAATTCAACTTGGGAGAAAAGACGGAGGACTCAAAGATTGTAAGGAAGATCCTCCGGTCACTACCAGAATCTTTCGCGCCCAAAGTTACAGCCATTGAAGAGAGCAAGGATCTTGCGATCAAGGTTCAAGAGCTGGTTGTTCTCTGCAGACATATGAGTTTCCCTGCCCTCACAGAAGAAGAGCAACTCACTTGCTCTTAAAACAATTGATGAGAGAGTAGCATCTCATGATATTTCAGAAGAAGATGGAGTGGAGAAGGAAGTAGCATATCTGGCGAAAAACTTCCGAAAATTCCTGAAGATGAAGAACAGTGGAAACCATTCAATGATAGGAAATTTTCATCTTCAAGAGGTGAGAGGAAAGAGTTCGCGAGGAAAGAAGGGAAGGAGTCTCAATCTTCCTCGGACATTGTATGTTTCGAGTGTAATGGACATAGACACTTCAAAAAGGAATGTCCAATTATTTGAAATCAAAAGGAAAGGTCTATGCCACAACTTTGAGTGATGCTGATTCATCAAATTCTGACTCTGAAGATGGCTGTGACGGAGAAGGAATTACTCCGCTTTCATGCCATTGCACATGTGGAGACTTTGGACGAGTTGGGTACACTTGTAAAAAAGCTTGGGAACATTCTGATTTGGAGTCTATGGGAATAGTCGAAGAGTCTGAAGATGAGGAAGTTGGAGAAACAGTGGGATTGCAAGAGACTTACAACTCGCTCCTTGAGAAGACTGGTGAATTGCTAAAGTGGCTAATGCAGCTATCAAGAAGATGAAGAGAGCTGAGGAAGATTACAAAGTCTCCTAGCACGATATAAGGAGGCAAAATGTGAAATTGAAATCACTTAATGGTGAGCTATCAGAAGCTTACACTAAAGTGAGATTCCTTGAGCAAGAGGTAGTACAATCTCATGCAAGGTAGATAGGATCTCCTCCAGGAAGCTAGATGATGTTATTTCATCCCAAAAACATGCCTCAGACAAGTCCGGGTTGGGATTATTACCGGAGGGAGCAGCTCATCAGCCAAAGTCACCAAGGAAGTAAAGTTTGTAAAAAACCAATGAGACGGCTGTTGATAAGGCCTACTCCAGAGAAAGTTGAAGTCAAGAAGAAATATTCACAAAGAAAATCACTCTTTTTAATTTTTTATTTTTTTTTTGCAATTTATTTTTTTAAAAAAAAAAAAACTAACTGAAAACTCACTTTTTTTTTTTAAATTTAATTTTTTTGGGAAGAAAACTTCACACATTTTTTGAAAAATTTTATTCAAAAAAAGAACTTGAAAACTTGAACAACAAATTTTTCAATTTTTTTTAAAATTTTTTTTGAAAACATAAAAGACCAAAAAAATATTGACCCATTTTATTAGCCCAACAAACAATTCAAACAAAGCACACACATGCATACACAATTGGGTAACCCTACATGGTTGGGTTTTAAGTTCATCTACGTGTGGATAAACTCCTAAAAGCTAAAGGGACAGATTAGTATGTCACTCACAACTAGGTGGGCCACGATTCCAACTAAGGGCCTAAGTGGACCTTTGTGGATTGGTGGCAAACCATTAGCATACTCAAAGCCCATCATAAGTAATGGCACATATTGTCAATTGGTGGGATAAACTTCAACAGACTTTGGCCTGAATGAATCGTACTCATCTTCCCACTCATCACCAACCAAGGTTACATAGGTACAAAGTGCACATGTGTGAAAAAATAAAATAAAATAGGATTGGGCTCAATTAATAAAATTTTTATTTAAATATGACCTAACAATATGTCAGAGTTGAACTTCATCTCTATCTCTAACGAAGTCGCCACTGTGGACTAATGGAGTTGTCATCTAAATTAGGTCTAGGAACCATATTAGGCCAATCACTTACACACGTGAATCCATGTATCAGATTATGGGTCTGGAGTTTGGGTACAGCTTGGGAAGGTGTTGAGCACCCAAGACTGCTCGGCTTGTGGGCTAGCTTCCATTATGCGTTATTAGGCCATATTTAATTATATAGTTTATTAAGAGAACCCTAATCCTTAACCTAAACATACATCATGCACTTTAAATAAAAAAAACACATACAACATGTTAAAAACATATCACAATATAAAAGTAAATAAATAAAACATAATCAAACAAAATAAATTTAACATGACAAGTTGACAATTAAATAAAACACCTAAGAAAATAATATCAAATAGACTAAACATGGCAAAAATACTAAAACAAAGATGGAAAATAATTAAACCTAAATAATTAACCTAAAACAGAATCAAAGATTATGTGAAAAATGATTAAAGCAAATAAAAACAAGATTTTACCCTAATCTAGATTTCGGGTGCGTTCGCATATTCAACTATGCGTACACATGATTGAACCACACGCACTCATACTTGCTGATGCGCATGCATCCTTTAACACAAATTCAAAAAATTACATTTTTAAAGCTTAAATCAAACAAACATACAAAATATGTGAGATCAAACAAGCATGTTAGAAATCCTAAAAAACTAAACTAACATAAAACAAAAGCACAAAGCATCAACATAAACATATAAACATGAAACAAAACATATAATTAAACTAAAACTACATAAAATAAACATACACGTTATAATTTACATGAAACCAAAATAACAAACCAAGGACAACAAGAATAGATTATAAAAAACCTAAAATCATATTAGAACATATCAAACATAATTAAAACATCAAACACATAAATTATAACAAATGGAGAAACTATATCAAGAAAATCATCTGAATCATATTAAGCAAGGTAATAAATCATGGAAAAGAGACTCACTTTGCTTTAGAATCACAAATTTGATGTTATTTAACTGGCCCCTCAGTGCCTACTGATAGGCCACAATCTGAATGACCCCTTATGATTAAACTAATTAATTAATTAGCCAGGTTATTAATTAATCAATTTAACATGCAAATATATGAAAGCACAAACAAATCACCAATGAATTAAATATGCAGGGGAAATTAAATGACACGGTGATTTGTTTACGAATAGGGAAAACCCTTGTTTCAAAAATCCCACCAGGTGATTTTCAAGTCACCATTCCCGAAACTCCACTATTATCACAACAAGCGGTTACAAGTAAAGGAATCCCAAGTACCTTACCAACCTACAGTTGAACCCTTACCCCAATACCTAATTGGACTTGTTTTGTAGTGACAATTTCTCCTTTTGATGCACGACTCCCAAGTACGTGACTAACCAATTTGATGCGCGGATCCCAGTACGCGGCTTACTCCTTTGCACAAGTCCTAGTACGTGACTAACTCCACAGCAACCCTTTGATTGTTGTAGTTGATTTGTAGCAGCTTCACATAGAAACACCAATAAGATCTTTAATGTTGGTGAAAGAGACTTTGCTTGATACAAAACCCAAAGGCGTACAAGAAACGCAGTAAGAACTCTTTCTTCTGTAGGAGGAGGCTAGGGTTTCAAAAAGAAAACCTTATGAAGCTCTCTAGGGTTAGGTTTTTCTTTTTCCCACCTCCTTTAAATAGGAGCTTAATGAGCTTTCCAAGTTTACACAAATCTTGGGCTTTCCTAGTCCAATAAGGATTATACAAATCCTTAAACAAATAGCCTTTTAGAATAAAAACATTATGACTATAATCTGAAAATCCGTAAGCTCGATCAATCGAGACATCTATCGAGCTTTAATGAATCTCTACAGATAGAGCTTCTGTCGAGGAGGTATCGAGACCTGCAGATTACATTTTTCTTGAGCAGTTCTTGAGTAATTTTCATGTCCTCAATTTAACCACTTGTGATGATCATCTTGAACCTACTTAGATTTACCCAAATACAAGTAAAGTGCGTTTTGTCAAAGGATATGCTAATTACATAAAAATATGTCCCCAAAAGTCTCCCTATTTGGCAATCCGTGACAAAATCACAAAAGTACATTGAATGCCCTAGAATACATTCTACTCAAGATTACAGAATAAATAAGCCTAGTCTAAAAGATCTGAACCTTGGAAGTTACTGTAAGAAGAAGGTTCAGAATCTTGACTTGGCTTTAACTTGTCTTTCCTGAAAGGCACTAAACAAAACACATCAAGGTACATGTGGAAAATAATGACAAGTTAAATAAACAAGAAACATGTGTATAAAAAAAGAAAAGAAACAACACGTGAGATAAAGAGTGAAACACATACATTATCATCAAATATAGAAACAACACATGATGTATGTAAATGGTTACAAAACCAAAAGATACACAACACAAAAAGATATATCAATATCAATGTGTATCAACCTAACTCTCCCCCTTAGTTAGTTACATCAAAAACATTCTTCCCTTTAACATGAAGTTCTCCCCCTAAGTCTATTACTTCCCCTGAGGAATGACATTCAATTCTCAAATTTCTCTCCCTTTTTGACATGATTGTCAAAGGGCATAAAAAGCCAAAAGACATGACAGGAGATAGACAGAAAACTGACAAAGAAGGAAACAAGGAGAACAAGGAACCATAGACCTATAAGAAAAAGAAAAACAAGATGCTATGGTCACAAAAAAAATGCAAAACAAAAAAAATGAAATGCATGTAAGGGCATCTCGATTGATCGAGAGGTGTCGAGATAGATGTTTAGAAAGAAGGCAAAGACACAAGAACATAAGCTCGATCGATCCATCAGGTGTCGAGAAGCTATCGAGGAGACAATAACTTTCTTGATCAATCCATCAGGTGTCAAAGAGGTGTCGAGATTGCGATAAGAAAAGTCTTGAAAAGCTCGACAGATAACAAGGTATCGAGGAGGTGTCGAGGAGGTGTTGAGCCAGCTTCTAAATACAGTTTTTCGAGAAGAGGAAAACACAGATATGAATGCAATCCAACATGTACCTTAACCAATAATCCACTCAACATATTAAGCTTTCAAAATCTTTTCTCAACAAAAATTTTAAGCACATGGATCCTCAAAAACACACACACACACACACACACACACACACTAAACATGTCTAACCAATTTTATTTTTCAAAAATAAGTCAAGACAGTTTAATGAGCATAGATTAGCACATGTAAACACTTGTGATGGCCAAATCACATTGTACCTGCACATGTATCAAATAAAAAAAAAAAAAAAAAATGAAATGCATGCAAGGAAATCTCGATCGATCGAGAGGTGTCAAGAAAGAAGACATCAGACACAAGAAGAGAAGCTCAATCGATCCATAAGGTGTCGAGAAGCTATCGAGGAGATAGAAAATTTCTCGATCAATCCATCAAGTGTCAAAGAGGTGTTGAGTTTGAGATAAGAAAAAGGCTTGAGAACCTCGACAGATAACAAGGTATCGAGGAGGTGTCGAGGAAGTGTCGAGCCAGCTTTTAAAAACAGTTTTTCGAGAAGAGAAAAACACAGATATGAATGCAATCCAACATACACTTCAACCATTGATCCAATCAACATATAAAACTCTCAAAATCATCTCTCAACAAAGAATTAAGCACATGGATCCTCAAAAACACACACACACACACACACAAACTAAACAAGTCTAACCAATTTTATTTTTCAAAAACAAGTCAAGACAGTTTAGTGAGCATACATTAGCACATGTAAACACTTGTGATGGCCAAATCACATTGTACCTGCACATGTATCAAAAGTAGCAAAGAATATTGCGTGTTGTGTGTGAAAAAATATCGCAAGATTATATAAGTGTATACATGTTATGACGATCTGAGATATGAGAAAATAATTTCAACTCACACACAATCATAACTGTTTGATAGGGACTATCACTTTCGAGGTACATCCTATAACTCCCACATCTCCTAGAATACACGCTTGCAACCATATTTAAAGCATTTTTAATCTTTTTGCTTTTTATTTTCTTTGCATATTTTCTTTTATTTTAGCATACCATACATGGGCATATAAAAGAGAGAAAAGAAATACCCAAGATGTTAAGTATTTGACATCGCACTTTTGCTATGTTGAACCATACGAATGTCTTTGACATTGCACTTTTGCTATGCCGAAGCATACATGTGTCATATTGTGATTGGCGGGCAACAGTGGTGAGATGGTTAATTATGCCTTTCTCTTAGGATACCCGTCAAAAAGAGTGATATGAGTGTTAAGTTTTAAGAGATAACTTAATCTTACTCATCACAAACAAGAGCCATAAAGCTCACTTGCTTAGTTGTGCATAGAGATGCTCATTTAAGCTACAAGAGATACAAAGTTTAGAAAACTTTGTTTCAATGGCCATCCAAGGTACACAAGTACCAAAGTACACAAAACACACACTGTTTTTGTATTTTTCAATTTTTCAATTTTTTTTATTTTTATTTTTATATCAAAAAAAAATATATAATAAACAAAACTGAAAATAAACACACAAAAACATGTTAAGCAAAGCATGAAAGAAAGATGCATATGTATGAAGGCATGATAGAAGAGTGCAGATGCATGAAAACATGATTTCAAAAACATATAAGAAATCAAGCAAAGAAATTCCAACTTTAAATAGAAAGAATTAAAGCAGAGGATAAATAGAAAAGACAATTAAGTCTTAGAATCCTTTATCATCCACACAGCACGAGTCTTTGGCAGTGAAGATGAAAAGGCACGTGTCCTAGTATGATTACTAAAGGACATAGAGGAATTAGAATTCCCCTGAAATTGAGTCAAAAAGCTCAAAGCTTTTAATAACTCACCAATAATAGGTAAAGAGCCTTTAGACAAAGGATGAGACCTATTGGACACTCGCTTATGAGGAAACAACTTGAAACAATTAGGGCGAATGTGACCAGAATCACCACAATGGTGACAAACATGAGTAGTTTTAGAGCTACTCGGCTTCCTAGAAGGTGGTCTAACCTTAAAGGTTGATAACTTAGGACAATTTGGCCTAATATGACCAACAATATGACAATGATGACAAGTGCGGACAAATTCAGAATTTTTATTCAACCTAGGAGGAGTTTTAGACATAGGTTTAGAAACTTCAGCGTTAACATCAGAAATTTTACCTTTGTCTATCCTAGCAATATTAGCCTTCAATTCTTCATTATTCCTTTTAAATGGGGGAATATAAAGATCTTTTGCTTTTGAGTTAGGCTCAACAACAAGTTTGGCACTAATTAATTTTTCAACTTTAGTTTTAAATTCAACTAGTTGCTCTTCCAAACTCTTAATTTTGTCCACCTAAGATGAAATTTGATTTTTAAAGTTCTCATTCAAATTATTGGCTTCATCCAATTTTGCAATCAAATCATCTTTTTCAAGTTTGACCTTTTTAAATTTAGCTTTAAATTTTGTAGAATATTCAAGAGATTTCATACAAAAATTATAAAGCTTGCAATAGGCATCTTGAATATCATCATCATCATTTAACATAAGATCATGCAAATCAAAACAATCAAGAATTTCCATGACAACAGGGGTCAATGGATCAACATAGCAAAGATTAAAACTTAATCAGAGTATGCCTGCTCTAATACCACTTGATAGGCTACAATCTGAATGACCCCTTCTGATTAAACCAATTAATTAATTAGCCAGGTTATTAATTAATCAATTTAACATGCAGATATATGGAAGCATAAACAAATCACCAATAAACTAAATATGCTGCGGAAATTAAATGACACGGTGATTTGTTTACAAATAGGGAAAACCCTTGCGGCAAAAACCCCACCGGGTGATTTTCAGGTCACCACTCCTGAAACTCCACTATTATCAGAACAAGCGGTTACAAGTAAAAAAATCCTAAGTACCTTATCAACCTACAGTTGAACCCTTACCCCAATACCCAATTGGACTTGTTCTGTAGTAACAATTTCCCCTTTTAATGCACGGCTCCCAAGTACGTGACTAACCAATTTGATGCACGGATCCCAGTACGCGGCTTACTTCTTTGCACGAATCCCAGTACGTGAGTAACTCCACAGCAACCCTTTGATTGTTGTAGTTGATTTGCAGCAGCTTCACATAGAAACACCAATAAGATCTTCAATGTTGGTGCAAGAGACTTTGCTTGGTTACAAAACCCAAAGGCGTACAAGAAACGCAGCAAGAACTCTTTCTTCTGTAGGAAGAGGCTAGGGTTTCAAAAAGAAAACCTTATGAAGCTCTCTAGGGTTAGGTTTTTCTTTTTCCCACCTCCTTTAAATAGGAGCTTAATGGTCTCTTCTATTCCAAATAGGTTTACACAAACCTTGGACTTTCCTAGTCCAATAAGGATTATACAAACCCATAAACAAATAGCTTTTTTAGAATAAAAACATTATGGCTATAATCTGAAAATTCGTAAGCTCGATCGATCGAGACATCTATTGAGCTTTAATGAATCTCGACAGATAGAGCTTCTATCGAGGAGGTATCGAGACCTACAGATTACACTTTTCTTGAACAATTCTTGAATAATCTTCATGTCTTCAATTTAACCACTTGTGATGATCATCTTGAACCTACTTAGATTTACCCAAATACAAGTAAAGTGTGTTTTGTCAAAGGATATGCCAATTACATAAAAATATGTCCCCAACACCTACATCACAAATGTTAGACATAAAAGACAAAGATAATCAAATAACACAATATTTGCTAGTATCACAACTCAAGAACAAAAGGTTTTGAAAAGGTTTTTAGATAATAATTTAGAAAACAAATTTTCTGCCTTAAAACTAACTAAAGAGAGATTTTTTGATGATTAAAAAACGTGCTAAGGGGATGCACTCCAGTTTTAAAAAGAGAAAAAAAAAAGGTTTTAGAGAAGATGGATGCCAAAATATCACTCTCTCTAGCTAGGGTTTTGATTGGAGACATAAGATGAGTATTTGTAAGTTAAAATTCAGGTTTTTAGGCCTTTTAATGATCTTTGGATGTTCTCAAGGGTCTATGGGCCAGCCCACATCAAAGCATTATATTTTGGGCCCTTAAAATGAAGTTTTAAAACTTAGAAAATCGGACTGCCCAGTTGGCCTAATTTCAAACAGTCATAACTCACACAAAATAAGCCCAAATTAGGTAAAATTTGTGTTCAAATTGAAGTCCAGATGTCTACTTTCCAATAAAACAAACTTCACTCAAATATTCTTTGTGGTTAAAAAGTTACGGTCAAAACAGTGAGCAAAGGTTATTTTTCAGTATCGATTTCAAAGCAATTTGAGCACTTTTGAGTTGTGATTACTTCCAAACTATTGTGAATTCTTTAATTAACCTTGGTTGACATGTGTCAAGCTCATCATTAGGGTCGGGGACCAAAATTTATTAACTAGTACAAAATGCAGTGTCTACAGGCTGTTTAAAAAAAAATGTTGATAATAAATTATAAAAAGAAGAAGAGCCCAAAGGTGATGGATACGTTGTAAGCCCATATTTGAGACAAAGGATTGAAAATCTCTAAGCACGTTCTAATGAAAGTCCATGAGAGTAGGATGGGAGCTTTATTGTAAATGGACTAAAGCCCAATGAAGCAAATGGTAAGGTTCGTTGAGAGGAAAGAGAGTGGTTTTGTAATTAGGCCTTCATTAAAATGGATTTAAAGATTTCCTAAAAAAATCTCAGTTAATAAAAAAGAAAAAAAAAAAAACCTTTTAATTGGGACATAGGCTTAATAAAATGAGATTTCTTTTCAGGCACTATTGCACCACCAAGATCAAACAAGCATGTCCTTACTCCAAATTGGGTTCGGGAAAAGAATGGAAGACTTTTGATTAAGGTTGAGGTCACACATCAAGAAGAGACATTTCAAGAGGAAGTATCTTGAGAAGAAATGACCGCTCTAATCGATGAAGCAGTTGCACAAAAGATATACAAAACTATAGAAGAGCAAGCTGATGCTGTTAGGAAAATAGGGAGTCGTCTCTTTAAACTTTAGGAAAGCAAGCTAAAGAAGCTTGTGCATGTGGAGATACATGACGAGGATGAAAGAGAAGAATGGGATGAGCAAGATAAAACCGATTATGAGAGAAACAAGCAATTTGAGAAGCTTACCACAAGTACCGTAGCTATGAAAGAAAAGATGGAGAAGATGTAACTAGCCTTTCACAAGGCTCAAGGAATGGATGATTGCCTCTACAACATGGGTGGATTGAGTTCCAAAACCCCTATCGCTTTGCCTTCCAAGTTCATGATTTTCGTTGCAAAAAAGTTTGATGGGTCTAGGATCCTAAGCAACATGTTAGGAGATATATAAGTATTGCCAAAATGAAAGGGTTAAATGAAAAGCAAACTTTGCATGCATTCCCTTTATCACTTACAGGAGGTGCATTGAGATGGTACTATTGTTGAAAAATATATGAAAACATAGTTTTGTATCTCATATAAAACATATGCAATGGAAAATTAACGGATCTACTTCATTTGCAATTGATAACATGTACTATGTAAATTTCAGAATTTAAAAACAAAAGAGTGTACCTTGGTGCGGTGAAATTCAAAATCAAAAATTAGAAATACTTGAGAACATTTTTAATCTTCACTCCAATTCCACTTATGCCCAAGAAGTGTGGTCTTTCAATCAGTTTACATGTATGTGTTCAAGGGAGAATAAAAGAGTGGCTTACACTCACATATACACCATTTTTCATAACTGATTATATGTTATTAAAAATTCTGTATGTTTCTCTTTTTATATATAACTGATCATCTAATTAGCCTAGTTTTTTAGGCCATTCCAATTGAGTTTTATGAATGGTTTTAGACCCCTTAAAACAACCAGTTTAACCTAGTTAATTAGCCAAGTGATTAACTTAGTCAATTTAAGCAATTCTATGTTATCACAAACATACAATTATATCAAAAGTATAAAACAGCGGAAATATAAAAGACACAATGATATGATCACCCAGGAAACCACACGGTAAAAACTTGGGGAGGATTTGACCTAGCTATTCTCAAGGTAAACCTGAATCCACTATGCAAAAGAATCAAAGTTCATACAAAAGGACTTACAAGCTCCCCGCTTGACTTCCTAATGCTACCCACCAGTAGAACTTACTGACACGACCATATGCAAGCTCCGAATCCACGGACTCCTTCTTTCTTAGATTCTCCAATTAGAGATTTACACAAAACAGCAAAGTATGAGCAATAATTTAACTGGAGCAACTCTAAAAACGTGGCTAGGGTTTTTTTTTTTTTTTTT
>NW_027070124.1:0-6948 GCF_002906115.3 Quercus suber
TCTAACTCTCAAGTGTTTGGCTAGGGTTTTCTCTCTTGAAAGTTTCTTGGAAAAACTCCTTACAATTTCATGGGTAATGAGGGCTTATATAATGTTGGTAAGGTATGAGAAAAGAACACTCAAAAAAGCTATAGGCAGAGCATTTTCGGCGGTCACTCGCGACTTGGCCTGAGTCGTGAAGTGACCCACGAAATCCAGCCTAACAAAGAGACTCTTCAATTCCAACATGTGCTTCTCACGTGGCCTTTCGCAGGTTGGCACTCGCGAGCCAATCACTAGCTAGTCACAAATTCTTCTTCTTCACAAAACTTCACCAATCTCCCACACACAACTCCTATATTAAATCCCACAAAAAATACAAGGAATGATTAAACAGAAATACAATCAAATTTGACTCGGAATTAGCCAACATAAAAATATAGTTGTAATCATAACTTTACAAGTTTTATAGGAGAGGAAATATTGCAAATTTTCTCTATCATCATAAAATTCGATTTTGATTAAATAACAGATTTGGCTTCCTATTTTCATATCTTTGGTGTGCGCCCAGTGGATTTTACTTTTTTAATATGGTGTGTGAGAGTAAATTAGTAATTACCATGAATAGATAAATTTCTATAAATCTTTTTTAGTCAACAAAAAATAGGGAAAGTATACTTTATCCCCATAAACTATACCAATTTTACATTTACCCCCTATAAATTATGAGATGCACCTACCGTCTTAAACTATACCATTTTTTACACTTACCTCCCTAAACTATGAGAATGCATATTTTACCCCCCTTAAACTATACCTCTTTTACACTTTCCTCCTAAACTATGAAAATGTATACTTTACTTCACTAAACTATTATATACATATATGGTATGAGGGGCAAAGTGTTACATGGATAATAGCTTAGAAGTTAAATATACATTCTCATAGTTTAGGAGGGCAAGTATGCATTCTTATAGTTTATGGTGGTAAGTGTAAAGGAGGTATAGTTTAGGAGTGTAAAGTGTAATTTCCCTTAAAAAATTACACATAAAAAGACATTTCTGGTTAATAACCATATGTGATGTCCAATACCAGGGAAGTCAAATATTACTCCAAGACATAAGTTAAGAGCACTCACATCAATGTTTATATAATAGAAAAGTACCACACATTTTAGCCAATAAAGTCCAAAATTCAATCACATCAGTCCATGCGAAATTGTGCAAAAATACATGGTTAATATAGTAACTGTGTAAATTTACACTAGCAGTATTCATTTTACATTTAGTTTTTTTTTCTTTCTTTACGTATCTCGAGATGAAAGAAGAGAGTGAATGATGGTTGTTGTTTGTGAAGAAAAAAATTAAAAAATCAAAAAAATTGATATTTTAATTAAATGTATTGTAAAATAGATAATCTGACGTAGTGTTTAAAAAATGAGTATGTAAAATAGAAAAAAAAAAAAAGTAGGTTCTTATGCTAAAATATATGAAAATTTTTGCATGAACTGATATGAATGCTCATTACATTGTAGAGGTTTTTTTTTTTCTTTTTTTTAAAAAAAAAAAAAAAAAAAAAAAAAACACACACACACACACACACACACATTGTAGAGAATTCGCATCCGCTTGTGCAAAAAATCAAATCTATTTTAACATAAGAACCTACTTTTTATATTTTACATAACCACTTTTCAAAAATACCTATATCAATTATCTATTTTACACTATATTTCATTAAAATATTATTTCTTATCAATTTTTAATTACTATTTTCAACTCATCTCACTTCTATTTTTGTATGTGAGTAAATAAATATTTAAAAATAGATTTGCATGTGAATAGTATTTGTGTTATATTTATATGGTTATTGTAGCTCATAACATCTTATTTTACATAAGTTTACATAGACTGATGTGCGTGATTTTTGAAGTTAAATGTGCAAAATTTATCACTTATGTTATTATATAGTATTTTTGGTGCGGGGGGGGAGGGGGGGGGGGGGAGATTGCCCTATCTGACTCTGCAAAAAAAGTTCATAAGTACATCCCACAAAACTAGTAAGCAAAACCCTATTAAATGCTTCACTTGTTTGTCCTCTAATATAGAGAAAAAAAAATGTAGTCCTAAAATAGCTTTATTACCCAAAAAAAAGGAAAAATGTTACACAACATTGACTTAGAGCATTCACAGTGATTGTGCTATATTGCTATTTTTAACATCCCATTCCACAAAAACCTACTGCATTGATGCTGATATTTCTAAATTTTTTGCAAATGTGCTATAAAAAACTATCATCTTTGGTAGTCTATTGTAGCTTAAATGCTATAACAAATAATATTTTTTTACTCTCTCACTTCTCTTTCTTTTCTTTTTTTCTTTCTTCTCTCTCTCCCCTTTTCTATTTTCTTTTTTGCTTTCTTCCTCACTGCCCTACCCTATCTCACCTGTTTCTCTCTCTCCTTTTCTATTTTTTTTCTTCCTCACGGACCTACCTTCTCTCTCAAGCTTTCTCTTTTGTCATTATTAAATCCAAATTCACTATTCTCAGTCTCTCACCCCTTTCTCTCTCTCTTCCTTATGGGTCTTCCTCTCAGACAAATGAAGTGGTAGGTTTGCGGTGGTTAATGGGTGACATCGGCGGTGGTGGCGGCAGGGCAGCAGGTTTGCGATGTGGTGGGTATGTGTTGGTTGTAGTTGGTTGTTGGTGTGGTGTGTGTTCATATGGATTTGGTCTGTGTTTGGTGGTTGTGATGGTGGTGGTGGTGTTGGTGGTTGATTTTGGTTATGGGTTGAGATTAGAATTTGGGTTGAAATCAGGTTGTGGTTATGTTTAATCTAGATGTGGGTTTGGTTTTGCTGTGTTGGTGGTGGTGCTGTGGTGGTGGTGGTTGATTTTGGGTTGTGGGTTTAAGAGAGAGAGAGAGAGAGAGAGAGATAATAAATAAATTAATAGTGATTAGCTGTGTTGTAAAAATAAGAGCATTGGTATAGGTAAGTTGTAAAATGGAAAGTTAAATAGATAAAATAACTTTCTTGAGTACTAAAAGCTAAATCTTTAACACTATCGATGTGGATGCTCTAATTGAAGATTTATGCACTGTTAAACCATGCCACATCACTTTTGTTTATAAAAGAAATTTTATCAAGTCCCAGATTTAAGAATGTCACTACTAGTCATGGAATGTTTTTCCCACTGTCTTATCTTTTAATTTCATAATTTTCAATTGTTGGTGGGTATTATATTTTAATATTTATACGAAATAATTAAAAAGAAATTAACTAATGTCCTTGTACTATAGTTCGAACCCTAAACCTTCGCTATCTTCTTTCTCCTCCATCGATATCTCTTAGACATTTCAATTTCAATCTTTAGGTATAGGTTTCTATGCAAACCCAAATTTAAATCCTTTGAAGGTAGAGAAAAAAATTTTGAATTTTACATATTATTTAAAAGCAATCAAAGAAATAAACGTGTATACAACTTATAAGGTATATTGCTATTAGGACAAAACTTAGGTACAATACTTAGATGATGTTCCTTAAGTTGCTCTCTTTAAGATTCTGTCATGTGGCTATTTAACTAAAAAATACACTTTCATGCCGTAGAAAAAATCTACATTGCAGATCTTAAGAGATAAACCTAAGGAACAACATCTAAATACTATACCTACGTCTTTCTTTTGCTATTAGTACTTTACATTGATTATTTCTCAATTGTTTTAAGGAATCAACTTAGATATCTAAATTATGTAAGTAGATTAATCTCTTACTTTAATTGTAGTAACTATGAATTAGTTTTTTCTTTTCTTTTTTCTTTTTTTTTTTTTTTTTTTTTTTTTGGTTTTGATATGAAATATATATTTGTACTTAATTGAAATTATGGAAAATCCTGAGTATAATAATGAGTCCAAATCAAATTCTAAACGAATTGGTATACAATGTTTTGAAATCTGGCTCCACCATTGATGTACCCATGTGAATACTCTAAACTCTAAAGAACATAAATTTTGGCTAAAAAAACAGTAGATCACATCCTATATATATATTTAGCAAAAGAAAACGTCCAGGAGACATATTTGAAGATACTTACTAATTTCTGCCCGAATGATTGCAGCATGCAAGACATTCATGTTGTTCCTTCCCTCCTCGGAGCATTTTGGAATTTCTAGGATATGAAGGGCAATTTCAAAAAGACCTCGATCCACTGCCAGGAAGAGTGGGGATTCCCTAGCATCATTTGTAACAGAAGTCAACCCTGGGTCTTCCTTAATTAGTAACTCCACAATGTCATAATGACCATGTTTGCAGCAAGATGCAGTGCTGTGTTCTTCTCCACATTTTGCGCTCTTAGTAGCAACTGTTTCAACATCAGCTTCCTGGTTCTTGCTTGCACGAGTTATTAGAAGCTCTGCCAAATCAAAATGCCCCAAGCTTGCTGTAATATGTAGTGCTGTTTGCCTTTGCAATTTGAGACATTCAAAGGTGATTGTTGCGAAGCGAATCGAGGACCTTTATCATAATCTCTACCTTTCCAGATTTTGCTGCCACGTGAAGAATGGAATTTGCCCTGGTGTCACCTGCTCAAGACTTAAAACTCCACCCCCAATTTTTTCAATGAAACTGTCAATATTCAGAAATTGCAGCATCGAACAGTCTAGCAGTATTCATTGCCATAAGTTTCTTTGAATCTAAGCAGTGGCTTTGTTCACAAAGATAGCAAACTGTAGTCTGTATATATGGCAATCGGCAAATCAATAAAATAGTACAAATAATTTCTATATATTAAGAGAATTTAGAAAGTTAATTATGCTTTAGAAAATGTTAAAAATACCCCTAAACTAATTAGATAATCTTTATTATTAAAAATAAAAAAATAGGGTTAAAATTGTAATTCAACAAAATTTTATATATATATATATATCAAAGAAACTTCTTTCTTAAAAATTAGCACACTCTCTATTTAAATATATCTCAAAATATCTCGTACAAGTTTGATACATTTTTTCCTAAAAACTAGCACACGCTAAACCCAGCAGTTTACTCCATTTCAAATCCTAAATTTTAGTTTCTTAAAAATCCCTTCCTTTGTAATCTAACTAACGATAGATAAAATTCAAATTGAAAAATTACATTAAACTTAAAATAAAAAAAGAGTCTCATTGCACGAGATATATTTCGTGTTTATGTTAGAAGCATGCTAGGTTGTTAGTTTTCTTGTTTCTTTTGTATTTTCTATTATGTATTTCTGAGTTAGGGTTTCAGGTGGGTGGGTGTGTGTGTGTGTGTGTGTGTGCACTTGCTTCATGCATACGTACGCATACTCAAAGTATGCATACTTATATACTTGGTGCACACGCATACCCTATATATGCACACACATACTCTTGCCCAAAGACCCTAATTCATCTCTGTTTGTTTTTCCTTTGTTTTATTTACATGTTTAGCCTCTATTTAATCTAGTTTTCATATCTATAAACATCTATCTACTTTGTTTTGTTTTATCTCTTTTATGATTAGGGTTTTAGTTTGTTTGAATACCATTAACATTCATATAAATATGAACATGCATTGATGCATAGGTGCTTGATGCAATGAGGTAAGTGAGGTAAGTCATACATAATCACATGGACATGCATTTGTTTTGTTTGATGAGTATGATACGGTTAATGAACATGATATGCTTGGTTGAATCCCATAATTTTGACATTTAGATAACGTAACATGCTTGTTTAAATCTGCTTTGTAATATTGCTGCCCTTGATGATACATGCTTAATGCCATGATTAATGGATGCTAAGCCTGGAGATGATTATGCCACGTTGTTTGCTTTAGATTTATGTTAGAGTGTGTGTGTGTGTGAGTTAGAATAACAAGTTGAGTATGCCTTTAATGAAATTAAGACTTGAAACATAATGAGTAGAAGCCAACCCACAGATCAAGTGGGGTTGGGTGCCTAACACCTTCCTATCCCTAAACATAAACTCCAAACACATGCTCTAGTAAAAATCAATCATTCCATTGTCCACCCTCGGCCAAGGTATACTTCCCTTGACAGTTGCGGGCGCATGCAAATAGAACGCGCTTGCAAATAAAAGTTTGTCATAAACAAAACTTTAATTATGACAAAGTTGATTAAACCAAGCTATTTATGACAATACCCCACCAGTACGTAATACTAGTTAATTCCTAATAAATTAGTTTGAAGCTTTTTGGTAAAATTTATTTTCCTGCAACAGTACCAAACCCACAGCTCGCACACATGCATTATTGTAGGCACGTGGATTTGATTTTGAAAAACGCTACGTCATTGATGATGTTATAATAACAATGTCATACTTTCATACTGCAACTACACACTTTTCACAACTTGAATGTACACAAAACGTTGAGGCTATTACATTTTCAGTTTTTGACGGTAAACAAATTATAAGAAAAATATGTGTCTCGCGTGCATCACGAATTTGTCTTCTATTTAGTATGACAATTATCAATCATTCATAAATGTTAAGTGTGGGGCCCGTGGGCCTGATAGTCTCGGCCCATCATGTAGCAGGCCCAAGGCCCATGCCGAGGAGCACAGACTATTCGGGGCTAAATTGGGGAAAGCCTCTTTTCCCAATCCACGCCGAGGACCTCCTTATCCTGGGCCTGACAAAGATGATTTTTGGGAGAGACTAACCCCAAAGTAAGCTGTCACTCTCGCATTTAATGCACTCAATTAACCCCCCCTGGCCGCATTAATGGGGAGGTAACCCCTTGGCAGGATAACATTGATCAGAGTGAACCACTTGAGTACTGATAAGGCCTCTGATGGGACGGACGGTCAGAAGAAAGGCAAATAGATGATCAACAGATGGAAGAAGGAGATAGGAAGATGAAAACTATATAAGAAAAGCAAGTAAAGTAAAATAGAGGGGGGGGGGAAAAACAACACGAGCACGGGAGGTTCAAATGATCTGTTGGACAA